>NC_134082.1:116560898-116750848 GCF_000715075.1 Nicotiana tabacum
CTTGGGATGGTTTGTTTTCTAGTGTCCCAAGTCACCGGTTTATTTTAAAATCTTAGATCAAAGAAATCGACTTTCCTTTTAAAGTCTGCGAACCAGAAATTCTGAATAAGGAATTCTGTTAACCCGAGGGAAGGTGTTAGGCACCCCCGGATTCCGTGGTTCTAGTACGGCCGCTTAAACTATTACAAATGGTCTATTATCTGATTTTAAAACAATTTTGAACCTATGTGCATTTTTACTTTAAACCGCTTTTAATTCATTTTAAGAAGATTTCAACGTTACACAAAACATGTCTTTGGATCACGCCACATGAAATGCACCCGCGATCCGCGACATATTTATTTAACGTTGTTAGGATTTGGATTTGGGTCACATGAAATTCACACCCAAGTTTAGAAAAGTAATATTATTAAAATAACGCGCCTAAAACAACTACGCGTTTTTAACTTTAAGAGGGCAATGGAAATTTGTTAAATGGCACGCCTTGAATTCTAAGGATTTTAAAAGAAATAATTAAATGAGGGCCACACATTTGAGATTTTATTTAGCACGGCGCACCTCAATTCTAATTTTTAAAAGGGAATTCAAACTACATTTGGTGGGCCATAAATCATTTATGTTATTGAATATGGCTCGCCCCAACTAGTTAATAGCCTAATTGATTAACACTAAATGTAGTTAAAGGTTCCATTTAAATTAACTAAGATGGTTTATATGAGGGAAAACCAATCCATTACACAAAAAGGCTTGAGCCAATATAAGAGGACTGATGGTCCAACGAAAGAAATGGCCCGGATCTAGTTCGAATAACTTTCAGAATTGGGCCTCATAATTGAGCCCAAGTTCAGAGCCCTACAGCTGCTGAGCACCAGGCTCAACATCAAATCCTTGCAATGTATGAGCAAGCTTGAAGTTGCAAATGAATTCAAAGGGACAACAATGAGACTAATACATATGCAAGAAAACTTTGGAGTCGTCTTAAACTTATCAATAGTCAATTACATGACATCCAATAATGATTTGATCTTGAAAGCAATTGTGAGTTCCAATTCTAATAACTAATAGTAGGTATCGGAATTTAACAGTTTCAACGTCATAACAACATGGCTAATCACATTACTTTTGTACAGAGGTTACAATATCAAATTATTTTTGGTCATTCAGCATCTAATACCACCAATAGTCTTTACTAGCAAACAAATTACTAACCCAGACTCCTAAAAGGAAACTTCAAACAAACAACTGAAATTCAGAAAAGTAATACAGAATACTGCATATGCAAATACCTATTATGAATGTCCTTGAAAGTCCCTTTATACATATACACCAATTCAAACCCATGAAATCCAAGTAGCTAAGCCATAATTTGTTCCATGTTTCAAACCAAAGCTAATACTAGAACAAAGAACTTAGCAGGTATACCTAACAATAAGATGATTACAAACATAATCATACTATATTCAACCACAAATATACTCGACCAAGCTATTTCTGAACTAAGTAATACGCATTATGCATGAAATTGAAAGAGACAGAAGTGAGAATTCAATAGCAATCATCATCCAATTTGTTCATATTTCAGATTCAAGCTTCAGACTATATTTAAGTGGTGTCCATGGAATTGACAATTACCTGAAATGAAAGGAAAGGGGATGTAAGCTCAGCAGTAACAACAGCAGTAAGCAGCAGCAGAAATAAACCTCCCAGAACCAACTTTAAACCAAGAATTATTGTGCAGCAAACAAAACAAGCAACCAGAACTTCAAACCAAGTCCTTTTAAACCATCAAACTGAAACGTTTCAGACCAGATAGATCAGAAACTATTTCAGGAATTAGAAACTGAAGAAATCACAAAAAGAGTTCAATGAAATAGTAAAATCAGCCGTTTGTATTTTCTGTATTTTCGGCTCTTCCCCTGTTCTCTATCTCTGTAATTTCTATCTTTCTATCTCTCCCAATCTCTGAGCTCTCTTTTCTCTGTCTTTGTACTCTATCCCTCTCCGTCCTTTGTCTGTGTATCTTTCTATCTTAAATAGGCAGTAGGAAATGCCCTTGTGATTCACAAAATGACCTTTCAACAATTTTTAATTTGATTCCACCCGATTATATTGCTTTAAATTATTCAGTAGTGAAATCCTAAACCCTACCATTATAGAAACTTCTTAATTAGGTGAATACCCCCTTTTTATTAAAAAAATTCTCAAGCTATCCTTACAACCCTGAAACTAACCCTGGAATCAAAGCCAAAATGGGTCAAGTTGACCCAATTCAGAACCCATAAATCTATAATCCCAATTGAGCACCATCCAGAAACCCATTTCAAACAAAAATAGAAACCTAGAATCTTAAGAAACTGACCGAACTGAGAATTCAAAACTAAAAAAAAAGAACAAGAATTTTTACAAAGAAACATGGGTGAAGGACTAGATGGTGATGAACTAAATAATAGAACCTAGTGAATTAATCATGTAACACTGACGAACTAATAGGTGAGCCTATAATGAAGAGAAGAAAGATGGATACAACAAAGACTAAAAATGAAATTAAAAATGACAAACAAAATCATGCAATACCAATTAAATGAATAAAAATACCTAGCAAAGACGGCCAGCTTTGAATTTCTTCTTCAAACTCTTGATTTCGACAAAAAGAGGTCTCAATCATGTGTTCTCGGATGAAAACACATGATTGAGGTCTGTTTTGGTCTTAATCATCACCAAATCTACAGATTCTGGAGTTTAACATTTTTAGGTCTATCTTTGATTTAAAATTCGACGAGTTAGGGAAATATTCGAGGGAAACGAGTCATGGATTTGGAAAGAGGTGTATTTTAGAGGCTGGTTGGGGCCTGCGTCGCCACCAGAGGACGGTGGGAAAGGGTGGCGGCTGTCTCTAGGATTTGGGTTAGATGAGAGACGAAGAGGGCGTTCTGAGGGGGTGGGGGTCGTTTGGGGTTTTGTATTATTAAAATTGGGGGATTTGCACAGCCGTTGGATCAACGAGATTTAACGGCTCAGATCAAAGGGACTGGAAACGGTGTCGTTTTGGTTAAGCTGGGGCGGTCCGGGTATGGGAACGGGTCGGGGCTGATTTTGGACAGTTTCGCCTGGTTTTGGGTTGGATTGGGGTAAAAATTGGTTTGGGCCTGGGGATTAAATTGAATTGGCCCAAAATTCTTTTCCCTTTCTATTTATTTCCAAACTATTTTTCTCCTCAAAATTAATTAAAATCCTAAATTGATCCCTAAATAAAATTATTCTACCAAATTTACTTAATTATCTCTAGATAATAATTAACCCAATTAATTAAATACCAAATTAAAAGAAAACTACTAAAATTCAAGACTAAAATTAATAAGTAAAAATAAACTATTTTTTGTGATTTTTTTCCATTTTATAAAACACCTAATTATTAATTAATTCCAAAATGTCAAATTAAATCCTAAATGCAATTATAACATATTTTTTTTATTTTTCATTAATTAAATAAAATAAACAGGCACAGACAATATTCACACAATAACAGAAAATGCCACTAAAATCCACAAAAATCGCAAATAATGAAAAAAAAATATTTTGTTTTAAATTTTCTGGGAGTAATTCGTATAGGGCAAAAATCACGTGCTCACAAAAACAATACGAAATACCGAGGTTTTATACCCTCAGTTTCAGATTTACAATGGTTACTTACCTAGAACCAGATGAAACACTACTCCGCGACGCCTTTTCCTCCCGCCTCGGCCTCAACTCGCGCCGAATCTACTCAAAATCAGAATCATAACATTAGAATATGCTAAGGGAACGAAACTCAGGTGCAAATAATCAAATTATACCAAAAATCCCGAAAATGGCCAAACCCTACCCCTGGGCCCACGTATCGAAATTCCATAAAAATCACATCAATAGAATCTTTATCCTCCCACAAGTCTATTCTTACCAAAAGCATCAAAATCGGACCTCAAATGGCCCCTCAAATCTCTCCAATATCAAGCCCTAATCCCTCAATTTTCTTCCTTAATTCCCACTAATACCATGATTCAACAATGGAAAAATGGTCATAAACTCAAGTAATGAAGCTTAGGTAGCTTACCCAATTGATAATCTCGATTTCCCTTAAAAGTCACTGCCCTAGCTCACTTCCCGTCTTCAAAAATGGAAAACTTAGCAAAAATTCGCGAAGGAAACCTTATATACTTTCTGACCCAGGTATTTCGCACCTGCGGTCCCTTTCTCCTCTTCTGTGCTACCGTTTCTGCGGTCTAAACCACCGCACCTGCGGAAATGACTAAAAAAACCTCAGGACCGCACCTGCGGTCATTCTTTCGCACATGCGCCATCGCAGATGCGTCCATAAGTCCGCTTCTGCGGCTCCGCCTGACTTGACTTTTGGCCGCTTCTGTGGCTTGCTTCCGCATCTTCGGGAGTCGCACCTGCGGCTTCCCAACCGCAGATGCGGTTATGACACCAACCATAAGACTTTAGCTGCCAAACTCAACTCCAAATCTCTCGTCAACCATCCGAAATCACTCCGAGGCCCCCGGGACCTCAACCAAAAGCACGAACTAGTCATATACCAATATCCAAACTTATACAAATCTTCAAAACACCTCAAACAATATCGATTCAACCAAAACACATCGGATTCAAGCCTAAGGTTCCAAAATCTTTGAAATTCCGTTTTTGATCAAAAAGTCTATCAAATCATGTTCGAATGACCCCAAATTTTACACACACATCCAAAATGACACAACGGACCTACTTCAACTCCCGGAATTCCATTCCGACCCCTATATCAAAATCTCAACTATCAACTAGAAAACGCCAAAATTGCTTTTTCGCCAATTCAAGCCTAAATCTACTCCGGACCTCCAAATCTCATTTCGATCACGCTCCTAAGTCCCAAATTATCTCTCGAAGCTATCCAAACCATCGGAATTCACATCCGAGCCTTTATTCACATAAGTCAACATCCGATTGACTTTTTCAACTTAAGCTTACTCAAAAGAGACTAAGTGTCTCAAACAGAAAGTAAATTTTGTGTATTGAGGCCTTAAAACCTGTTTTTATCTCACCTCGATTTGCATGCGCAGTCCGGGCGCATTTTCGGAAAGATTTTATGTGAAATCTAAGGGAAATAAGGAAATTGGCCTTTAAAATTGATTAAAGTTGACTAAGTCAACGTTCTTGGTAAACGGACCCGGGCCCGTGATTCGACGGTCTCATAGGGTCCGTAATAAAATTTAAGACATGGGCATATGCCCGGAATCAAATTTCGAGGTCCCAAATCCAAGAAAAGAGTTTTTACAGAAAATTGTTGCTGGAAAATATAAAGGTTTTTAAAAATGAAATGATGCGTGTTATTGATAGTATCGGGCCCGTATCTTGGTTCCGGAGCCTGGTACAGATTTGAAATAATAATTTGGTTGAATTTGTGAAATTTGGTAAGAATCGAGAGTGGTTTGGTATAAAACGGACCTATAATTGAGGGAAAATGGAAATTTCAATATTCTTGAGTAATTGTATGAATTTGAGGTTAAATTCGTAGTTGTTGATATTATTTTGACGATTTCATTGCACGAGCAAGTTTGTATGATATTTTTAGACTTGTGTGCATGATTAGTTTGGAGCCCCGAAGGCTCGGGTGAGTTTTGGATAGGTAACGGAGTGAATTTAGACTTAGAAAATAACTGTTACAGGTCTCTGAACCAGGTTTCGCGGTTCGCGGTGAATCTTCGCAACTGCGGTGGAGTCTTCGCGACTGCAGTGGGGTTTTCATGGTCAACGGTGGGCAAGGCCATGTCTTCGCGGCCACGCTCGATATTTCGCGATCCGCGGTAAAGCTCCGCGGCCGCGGTCCTTTTTATGCTGTCAGCGGTGAGGGTCTGAAAGGGGTATATATAAATGAGACTTTTCAGCTATTTTCCATTTTTCAAAACCCTAAAACATAAAAGGCGATTTCTCAAGACACTCTTTCTTCCCCGAAACACAAGTAAGTAATTTTTAACTCATTTTTTTCACTCCTAAACCTCTTTTTACAAGATTTCATCCTAGAATCTAGGGTTTTCATGGTGGAATTAGGAATTTTTAGGTAGAACTTAGGAATATCGAAATTTGGGAATTTAGACCTCAAATTGAGGTCGGATTCCAAAACCAATTGTATATTCGAGCTCGGGGTCGAATGGGTAATCAGATTTTGGTCCGAATTTTGGGTTTGGACGAAGCGGGCCCGCGGTCGATTTTTGACTTTTTGGGAAAACCCTATTTTCATGCATTAGAATTGGTTTATTTAGAATTTATTAATATTATTAAGTAAATTGTGGCTAGATACAAGCAAATTGGAAGTGGAATCAAGAGGTAAAGCGGTAGTTGAGGCTTGATTGTGTTCGTGGCATTGAGGTAATTGTTTGGTGTAATCTTATCTTGAGAGAATAGGAGTCTTGGTCTTATTTGCTATGTGTTAATTGTTGAGTACGACGTATAGGTGTGGTGACGAGTATCTATACGTTGGTGTCAAGCATGCCCGTGAGTCTTATATTATGATTGTTTGACTCCATTATGTATTGTCCATGTTTAATATGATAATTTCAAATGTTGAACAAGGCTTGTGGAAGTATTCTTGGTAATTGAACATGGTAGAGCATTGGATCAAGTTGAAAATTGAGTTGTGAAGAAATTGTGGAAAAGAGAAGAGGTTCATGATATTATTTCCCTTGCCGGGAAGTTAGTGCTTATGATATTGTTTCCCTTGTCGAGATATTTTTGTTATACTATTATTCCTTTGGCAGGATTCTATTGTGATTTTATTGATTCCCTTGCCAGAATTGCTTTGTGATTGTTGCTTGGGTAAGGAAGAGTGTAAAAGAACGAAGGGTGATGCCGTGCGTGATATTTGTGAGTGAGTGTTAATGCATGAAGGGTGATGTCGTGCCGATATTGTAAATGTAAAAGCACGGAGGGTGATGTCGTTCCATGATATGAGTGATAATGCACGAAGGATAATGGTGTGCCATGATTATGTGAGGTAAAAGCACGAAGGGTGATGCCATGCCGGATATATTGATTCTTATGGTGAAAACGAGACTAAAAGCACGAAGGGTGATGTCGTGCACTTGTTATTATTCTCCTTATTTTTGCTTATAGTTGAATTTTGGTGTTACATATGCTTCCTTACTGAGATTTTGTTTGTACATGATATTCCCCGCAGCATGTTTCCCATTCCCATCTTTAACTGCTAGTTTCTGTCGTTATTATTTGATGTATATAATATAAATGTACAAGTTTATTTAATAGTCTTGTCCTAGCCTCATCACTACTTTGCCGAGGTTAGGCTCGACACTTACCAGCACATGGTGTCAGTTGTGCTGATACTACACTCTGCACTGTGTACAAATCCCGATGTTGGAGCATTTGGACCGTAGAGAGGTTGCTGCCTTCAGTTCATCAGGAGACCCGAGGTAGTCCTGTAGGCGTCCCCTTCTACCTTTTCATTCTATTTTTATGTACTTCAGAGACAGATTGTATTTATTTTTCCTTCAGACCACTAATTGTAGTATTCGTAGATAGTCCGTGACATTGTGACACCAATTCTAGGTAGAGTTGTACCTTGGATTTTTGTATTAGTATTTGGTTAAACTATTAGAATTCGTCTTCTGTATTTCTATTGTTATGATTATTCCACTGCTTATCACATGTAAATTTGTAAATGTTAAAAGGTTAAGGAAAAAGGGTAATGAATCTGTATTACTCGGCTTTCCTAGCTTTCATGAGTAGGCGTCATCATGACTCCCGAGGGTGGGAAATACGGGTCATGACAAGTTGGTATTAGAGCTCTAGGTTATTTAGGTTTCACAATTCACGGACAAGCTTAAAAGAGTCTGAGGGATCGGTACGGAGATGTCTATATTTATCCCCCAAAGGCTACACAGTTAGGAAACACTTCACATCTATTCCTTCCTGCTGTGCGACTTGGTTTCTCAATACTAATTAAACTTCCACTCTGTTCTTTCGCAGATGGTGAGAACACGTACCGCTTCATCAGCTGACCAGCAGCCCGAGCCCCTAGTAGCAGCTCTTACGAGGGAAAAAGGCAGAGGCTGTGCTAGGGCCCGAGGCAGAGGTAGAGCTCAACACAGAGCTTGAGCAGCAGCACCAGCGGCGGAGCCTCAGGTTGAGTTTGATGATGAGGTTCCTGCTCAGGCAGTTCCAGCAGGACCAGCTCAGGTCCCAGAGGAGTTCATCGTCACCCCGGTACTTCAGGATGCTGTGGTCCGTCTAGTGAGCCTTATGGAGAGTGTCGTCCAGGAAGGAAGCCTTCCTGTAGCACCAGTCGTCTCTCAGGCTGGAGGAGGAGCCCAGGCACCTGCTACTCACACTCCAAAGCAGATGGATCTCCAGTTTCAAACTCCAGTAGCTCAGCCAGTTGGGGTAGTTCAGCCTGTGTTATGGCACAGACCGGTGAGGGGCCAGCTATGTCTGCTAATGCCTTGTGGAGGTTGGATAGGTTCATCATGCTTTTCACTACTACTTTTGGTGGTACATCTTCTGAGGATCCCCGGGATTATTTGGACAACTGTCATGAGGTTCTACAGAACATTGGGATAGTGGAGAGCAATGGGAGTTCGCCCTCCGTGAACTATTGTGACGGCACCTAGTCTCTACAACTAGGTAAGCCTAACAATTTCGGAAAAAAAGAAACAAAATGCGGAAAACTAATAAAAACTAAAGATAAGCAAATATAGAAAAGTTTAAGATGTCGCTCGGCATATACTAACACAAGATCTCAAAAAAATTGAACAACTTCCCAAAACTCGGAATCTCATGAAATCACAAGCTGTTGAATAACTATAAGTGTCTAACTCTAGAATGTCTAAACAAAAGTAAATACATAAGGGCTAATACTGTAAGAGAGAATAGAAAGGTACTTCTCGGTCTGTGGACGCGGCAGATACACCTCGAAGTCTCTGGAGAATCGCCTCGCCTCAAGGGTAGTAGGACTGAGTCGAAGTACCTTGATCTGCACATGAAAAACATGCGCACAAAGGGCATGAGTACACCACAACGGTACTCAGTAAGTGTCAAGCCTAACCTCGGTCAAGTAGTGACGAGGAAGGTCAGGGCCCTACTGATTATAGCTGAAAAAACGAGGTAAAATAGTATAGAATACGAGAAAATAATTAAATGCTAATAGTATGAAGTAACATAGGATAATAAGAGTGACAACAACTATAATAGAGACAAAATAATCACAGAAGGAATACAGCTCACCATAGAGATAACAACCGGGGATCTCCCAGGATACCGTACTGTAGTCCTAAATGTAAATATTCAGTGGATCTCCTGGTTGTTTTCCCGTAGTCCAACTCATAGTGCATAGAGATCTACCGGAATCCCTCCGTAGTCCCAAATGTAAATACCCAGTACTAGGGGAATCTACCAGGTGCAGTACCGTTGTTCCAATATAATGTGTAGGGGAGTCTACCGAAATACAAATTCGTAGTCCCAAAGTAAACATGCAGGGTGATAACAACACGATAGGGGATTCAAGAATTACTAAAGAAAAACAAGAAAATCAAGAAACGTGCGGAAGCTAAAAGAAAATAAAGAAACAAAAAAAAAGACGAAAAATTAAAGATAGATTGAATTCAAGAAACCCTTTCTTGAATTCAAGAAGTCTATTCTTGAAATTGAATCCTAACAACAACAATTAGCTAACAAAGAACTAATCGCCTTTGGTAGAGAATTAAAAACAAGAGATAGATTGTGAAACCCGACCCTTTAGAATAACAAGAACAACAATAAGCCTAAACTTATCACCTTTCTTGAATACCTAGAAGTGATCTAAGATTTCGAAAGAGTTTAATCTTACCACCTTAAGTTGAGTCTTGAAGGTTGAAGAATAAATCCAAGAGTAGCCACACACAAGAGTGCAAGAAAAATCTCACAATTTTTATTGATAATAATATGAATAATCTATCTAAAAACAAAGAATACACCCCTTTATATAGAGAGGGGTCACGAAATTCTACCTAAAAAAACAAGTAAATAAAGTCCTAAACTGCTTTGGACAACAAGTCCAACTACCTTAGAAAAAGGAAAATACTAGGAAGCAAACACCAAGTCATTCTTGGAAAGTAATTCTAAAAATCTTAGTAAAAGAAAAGATACCTTAACTAACTAGAAAAACAATAAATATAGTCCCATATATTTTGAAATAAGTCCCAAACAAATCTCGGACCGAATCTTGAAAATCTTGGAAATCTTGAAGGAAATTTGCAAGCAACTTGGCACCAACTTGCACTCAACATCTAGCACGACTATTGTATCATTCTTGAACATTAAGTAAGTCCTTTTTATGCTATAAAAACATGGATTTATGTAGGACTTCATGGGCTGCAAGTTTGGACACATTTTAGGTGCCAAATTGGCCCAATAGTGGCCTGATTTGGACCTTCTTCAGAAGATGTTTCTTGGGATCTAATCCACCTCTTCTTGGACATGAATTTGGGCCATAAAATAATTTATAACACCTATATAACTCATATCCTTTATCCTTAAGCTCTTCCTCCCAACTAACAACTTCTTTGATCGTTCCTGAAGTCCAATGACCTTGTTTTTCAACTTTTAAGCTTGAGATCTTGTTAAAGGCCCTCTTTGAGATTTCAAAGCTTCATCCTTGTCCTTGAATCGATTTGAGCTTCCTATGATGCTATCATTCCCCTCTTCTTGAAGAAAATTCGTCCTCGAATTTCGACCTTGCAAGAAAACGAAGACAAGCACTAGTAAATGGCATCTACTAATCTGAAAAAGTGGTAAAAATAAAACAAGATAGTGACCATGTGTCCACTTAACTCAATTAAGCCTAATAGGTGTAAATACTCCTTTATAAAGTATATGGACATCATCATCCCAATAAAATTTATGCCTGCTTAGTTTTGTCCCATAAAAACCTCTCTTAAGGTAGTCAAAAAATGTGCATGACAATGAAATTACAAAATATTTATCACGCATCCATTTAAAATGAGTATCTCTACTACATGTATCAAATAAGACACATTTATGATATAGTCAAGTATCAATTACAAATTTCATGGATTCTTCTACATGTAAGCTATTCAACGAAAGCACATAAATTCACAAGAAGGTTAGAAGAACCCATAATTCCCAAACTAAAAGTTTCAATACATTCAAGCTCATGAATATGACTCTGCCCAATAATATCCCCCACATCAATAGATTCTAAACAATTGCTCAAACTATCACAGAAAAAGTCATAGATAGGTTCATGGAAATGTATTTGATCACTAGTGTCACAACAATCATGCATATCCTCATTACTAGTATAAAATACTTTTATAAACTCACAATCAACATGGCTTAAAGAATGACTCCCCATCACACAACAAAAATTATGTTCTAGCAATTTATCATATGAAAGCTTACTAGACACTTGAATAAGAGAAGAAGGAATATTTAAATCATTCGCAAGCCTCTTCTCATAAATTTCATGCCTCTTTCTACCAAGTTAGAATTCATAATCATCTATGTCAAACTCAATTTCAAAAGGAAGCAAATTACTCTTGCACTTGAACTTAGATATTACAGTTAATGACTTGATATGCATCAGACATCATCATCCACAAAAATTATAAAGTCACCAACATAAAAAATTAGAGTATAGTTCATTACCTCCAAAAATAACTTAGGTGTCCTAGAAAGGCCAAGAATTAGAATAAATCAATTATACATACCATACTTGGACTTATTTACCAATGGAACATCATCACCTTGTATTCTTTTATGCAATGGCTCCAACTTAGCAATAGTTTTAGGCAAATCCATGTCATAAACCTGTAAATAAAAATCAAAATAGTCAAAAGGTTCAACAACAAATAAATTAATCAAGCCTTTATCTTCCACAATCCAACAAGAATTGATTTCACCTAATTCATGTTGGAGTCCAATAGAATCCTTTGACATCATCTCTTGCGCCTCACCTATCCTTTTAGAAGGTCTTTTGACATGTGGCTGCACAAAAACACAAGAACTAAAACAAGAAAGAGTTAATGGGTTAGGAAGTAAAGAACATGTTTTCTTACTTACACTCTCTTTGGCTTTTATCTCAAGACTAACTTTTTCCTCACCCTTAGCCTCTTTTCTCTCACTAAAGTTTTCTTCTTTTTCTTCACTCAAACCCTCATGTTTTTCTCTCTCTACCTCACATACTTTTGTTATCTCAGTGCCTTTCTTCTTTTCTTTTCCCTCAAGCTCACTCTTTTTCTCACTTGACATCCCATTCTCTTCATTCAACACAACCTCTCCTTTTTTCCTCTCTTGGGATGTCGACATGCACTCCCTTACTCCTCTCATTCTTTTCTCTCTCATATTTTTTCATATTCTCTTTAACGATCTTTTCATCTTCATAAATTTGTGAGGGAGTCAAAGGTCCAAGAATGAGTTTCTTTCCGTTCACCTCAAAAGAGTATCTATTTTTTTCATGTTATATGAAACTCTTCTATAGACTTACCATGGCTTTCCCAACAAGATATGATAATTATTCATGGGAATCACATCACACCAGATCGCATCCTCATACCTTCCAATAGAGAAGAGTAATAACACTCTTTTATCTACCTTTACTCCTCTCAACATGTAGGGTTCAATATGCTCAACATAATGCAAATTCAATTTCTCAACCATATAAGTGCTAATTGAGTTATAGCATAACTCTTTGTCAATTCTAAGGGCACAAATTGCAGACATCACTTTAGCTCTTGTTTGAAAAATAACTTTACCATTGTCTTCCTTCCACTCGGTATACTATAAGTTTGACTTTTCAAGTTGTTGAGTCATAGCTCGCCTCCTTTCACTATAACAACCTGTTTGAAACATCTAGAACAAAGATTAGAAGAATTATGTATCTCTCAGATTTGGCTTTTCCCTTCTAATACTCTCACCTCTCTTGCCTTTTTCCACTCAAAGCAACTCTTGGTTGTTAATCTTTAGATATATTAATAAACCTAACAAGTCACAACCCTTAGTGATAAGAATATGGAGTTAAAAAACGAAAAGTGAAGGACCAAACTTAGGAAGAATAGGAATTGATTAGTAGAAAAAAATGAAAGAATTTAGGAAACCCAAAACCCACAAGAATAAGGAAAGAAATTACCCTAATCTTCAAGAACTAGGATCCCCTCTTCTTACTTCCTTTCTTGACTTGGAAAACCAAATAATACATGAACTCTAAAAATAATAATGAGCAATAACACTTTTTTGGGGCTGAATTTTCGTTTTTTTATTTTTATTTTTTTTGCTCAAGAACCTCCCAAGATTAAAATCTTGATTAGCCTATGCACTGATACCACTTGATAACAACATGATATGGGATTCAAGAATTACTAAAGAAAAACAAGAAAATCAAGAAACATGCGGAAGCTAAAAGAAAATAAAGAAACGAAAAAACAAGACGAAAAATTAAAGATAGATTGAATTCAAGAAAGGGTTTCTTGAATTCAAGAAGTCTATTCTTGAAATTGAATCCTAACAAACAACAATTAGCTAACAAAGAACTAATCGCCTTTGGTAGAGAATTAAAAACAAGAGATCGATTGTGAAACCCGACCCATTAGAATAATAAGAACAACAATAAGCCTAAACTTATCACCTTTCTTGAATACCTAGAAGTGATCTAAGATTTCGAAAGAGTTTAATCTTACCACCTTAAGTTGAGTCTTGAAGGTTGAAGAATAAATCCAAGAGTAGCCACACACAAGAGTGCAAGAAAAATCTCACAATTTTTATTGATAATAATCTGAATAATCTATCTAAAAACAAAAAATGCACCCCTTTATATAGAGAGGGGTCAGGAAATTCTACTTAAAAAACAAGTAAATAAAGTCCTAAACTGCTTTGGATAACAAGTCCAACTTCCTTAGGAAAAGGAAAATACTAGGAAGCAAAAACCAAGCCATTCTTGGAAAGTAATTCCAAAAATCTTAGTAAAAGAAAAACATACCTTAACTAACTAGGAAAGCAATAAATATAGTCCCATAATATATTGAAATAAGTCCCAAACAAATCTCTGACCGAATCTTGAAAATCTTGGAAATCCTGAAGGAAATTTGCAAGCAACTTGGCACCAACTTGCACTCAACATCTAGCACGACTATTATCATTCTTGAACATCAAGCAAGTCCTTTTTATGCTATAAAAATGTGGCTTTATGTAGGACTTCATGGGCTGCAAGTTTGGACACATTTTAGGTGCCAAATTGGCCCAATAGTGGCCTGATTTGGACCTTCTTCAGAAGATATTTCTTGGGATCTAATCCAACTCTTATTGAACATGAATTTGGGCCATAAAATAATTATAATACCTAGATAACTCATATAATTTATCCTTAAGATCTTCCTCCCAACTAACAACTTCTTTGATCGTTCCTGAAGTCCAATGACCTTGTTTTGCAACTTTTAAGCTTGAGATCTTGTTAAAGGCCCTCTTTGAAATTTCAAAGCTTCATCCTTGTCCTTGAATCGATTTGAGTTTCCTATGATGCTATCACAGGGGGATCTCCCGGGATACCGTCCCGTAGTCCCAAAGTAAATACACAGCAGCGACATAGAGAATATTCATTTGAATCCAAATTTCATACCAAGGCAAATAGGTATTTCTAACCTAGCATGATACACATAATTCAAATAAAGTAGTTTGAGCAAGTAAAGAAATTAAGTCAATTAGACATGCTTTCCTAAGCTAATAGTAGACTTAAATTGCAAGTAGTATAAACAGGAAAGGAAACATAGTTATAGTTACTTAATGAAAATAGGATTTTCAACAATTAGCACAATTATGCACTCGTCACCTCACGTACAAGGCATCTCAAATATCAACAATACCAAATCCTAAGAGGAGTTCCCCCACACAAGGTTAGGCAAGCCACTTACCTCGAACCAGCTCAATCAACTCGAAACCACGTTCTTGCCACGAGTATCCGACTCCAAATGGCCTAAATCTATTTAAAGTAATTGCATAATGTAAATGAAACTTCAAGTAACTAATTTAACTAATTAATTCTAAGAAAATACGCAAAATTAGGAAAAATGACCAAAACGCCCCCCGGACCATGTCTCGGAATCGGGTAAAATTTACAAATTCGGAATCCTCACACTCTCACGGGTTCAATCATACCAAAATTACCAAAACCGGACCTCAAATGGTCCCTCAAATCACCACTCAAAACTCTCCATTTAACAAAGCCCTAACCCCCAATTTACCACTAATTTTCCTTCAAATTTCATGCTTACAATAATAAAAATCATCATAACAATGAGCTTAAGGACCAAAGGCCTTACCTCAATGAATCCCTTTGAAAATCTCCCTTGAAAATGCCCTCTAAAGCTTTACCCCGAATGAAAAATTGAGAGAAATGGCCAAAATTCGCGAAGGGTGGAATTTATATTTTCTGCCCCAGAAAAACCGCACCTGCGGTCCGAGGTGCTCATCTGCGAACTTCACATAACACAATAGGGTCGCACCTACGCAAGAAATCCCGTATCTGCGCAATCGTAGGTGCGACCAGGACCTCGCTTCTGCGATCCCAGCCTGCCCCTCTCTTGGCCGCATCTACGGCTTCCTATCTACTCATGCGTGCCCGCATCTGCGGTCCCCTAGCCGCAGGTGCGATTATGACAGCAACAGAACTCCTTCAACTGTCAAACTCAACTCAAAATCACCCGTTAACCACCCGAAATCACCCCGAGACCCCGGGACCTCAACCAAAGGCACGAGCAAGTCATATACCACCTTCCAAACTTGTACCAATCCTTAAAACACCTAAAACAACATCGAAACATCCAATTAACCATGGATTCAAACCTAAAAACTCTAAAGACTTCTGAATTCCGCTTTTGATCAAAAAGTCTATCAAACCTCGTCCGAATGACCTGAAACTTTGCACACACATCCCGAGTGACACAACGGACCTACCGCAACTTCCGAAACTCCATCCCGACCCCGATATCAAAATCTCACTACCGAACCGAAAAATTCAAAAATTCAACTTTTGGCATTTCAAGCCTAATTAAGCTACGAACCTCTAAAACACAATCCGAACATGCCCCTAAGCCCGAAATCACCCAACGAAGCTAACGGAACCAACATAATTCCATTCTGAGGCCATCTTCACACTACTCCGACTATGGTCCAAATTCTTAAGCTTAAGCTCTCTTTTAGGGACTAAGTGTCCCAAAACACTCCGAAACTCAAAACCAAACATCCCGGCAAATCAAAATAGCAGAAACAAATATGGGGAAAACAATTAATAGGGGATCAGAGCGTTAATTCTTAAAACAACCAGCCGGGTCGTTACATGGAGACCAATGGGGTCGACTTTGCTGCTTTCCATCTGTCTGGATTCGCCAAGACTTGGTAGAGAGATTATTGTTTGGCGAGACCAGCTGGGTCACTGGCTTTGACTTGGGATCAGTTCTCTTAGCTATTTCTGAAGAAGTTTCTTCCTATCACTCATAGGGAGAACTATCGGAGGCAGTTTGAGTGTCTCCAGCAGGGTTCTATGATTGTTACTCAGTACGAGACCAGATTCATTGACTTGGCCCGTCATGCTCTTCTTATACTTCCCACTGAGAGAGAGAGAGAGTGAAGAGGTTAATTGAGGGACTCGTTAGACTATTTGATTGTAGATGGATAAAAAGACGGGGAGTGAGATTTCTTTTCAGGATACGGCCAATGTGGCCAGGAGAGTTGAGATGGTTCTATCATAGGGCAGTGGTCAAGGGTCTGACAAGAGGCCTCGTCATTCGGGAAGGTTCAGTGGTGCCTCGTCCAGAGGCAGGGATTCTTTTGGTAGGGGCCATCCTTCCAGGCCGTTTTATTCAGCACTACAGGCTTCTCACGGTGTACCAGGTGGCTGTGGTTCTCATATGTAGTATTCTGATAAGTTGCCCTACAGTGCACTACTAGCTCATATCAGTGCACCGCCGCTCTAGAGTTTTCAGGGTGGTTATCCAGGACGTCAAGGTCAGCAGTCTCAGCAGCCAAGGGCTTGTTATTCTTGTGGCGATACGAGGCATATTGCTAGATTTTGCCCTCGAGCACCGAGCAGCTCTTAGCATCAGGGTTCCCGTGCCATGGTTTAGGCACTGAGTCTTCCACTGCCCGCTCAGCCAGCTAGGGGTGTGGGTAGAGGTGCTATAGGTGGAGGTAGGGGTATTAGAGATGGAGGTCATCCAGTAGGAGGCCGTCCCAGAGATGTAGTTTTGAGTGGTAGGGCCCAGCGCCGATGTTATGCTCTTCTAGTTAGGCCTGAGGCTGAGGCCTCCGATGCAGTTATCAGAGGTACTGTTCTAGTTTGTAGTAGAGATGTTTTAGTTCTATTTTATCCAGGATCTACGTACTCCTATGTGTCGTCTTATTTTGCACTGTATTTGGTCATGCCTAGTGATTCCTTGAGTGTTCATGTATATGTGTCTACACCGGTGGGTGATTCTATTGTGGTAGATTGTGTCCATCGTTCATATATAGTTGTGATTGGGGGTCTTGAGACCCGAGTAGATCTGTTACTTTTGGATATGGTTGATTTTGATGTCACATTGGGGATGGACTAGTTATCACCTAACCACGCTATCTTGGACTGTCATGCCAAGACGGTGATCTTAGCCTTGCCGGATATACCTCGTTTAGAGTGGAGAGGGACTCCTGGTCATTCCACCCGTAGAGTTATCTCATATATGAAGGCTCGGCGTATGGTTGAGAAGGTATGTTTGGCCTATTTGGCGTATGTTCGTGATTCTAGTGCCGAGGTTCCTTCTATGGATTCTGTGCACGTTGTTCGCGAGTTTCCTGAGGTATTTCCTTCAGACCTGTCGGGCATGCCACCCGAAATGGATATTGACTTTTGCATTGATTTAGTTCTGGGCACTCAGCCTATTTTTATCCCATCATATCGTATGGCCCCTCCAGAGTTGAAAGAATTGAAAGAACAGTTGCAAGACCTGCTTGATAAAGGCTTTATTAGACCTAGTTTCTCGCCTTGGGGTGCGCCGGTGTTGTTTGTTAAGAAGAAGGATGGATCGATGAGGATGTGTATAGATTATTGATAGTTGAACAAGGTCACAATCAAGAACAAATATCCATTATCGAGGATAGATGATTCATTTGATCAACTTTAGGGTGCCAAGGTATTTTTGAAGATTGAATTGAGGCCGGGCTACCATCAGTTGAGGATTAGGGCATCCGATGTCCCTAAGACAGCTTTTCACATTCGGTACGGACATTATGAGTTCTTGGTGATGTCATTCGGGTTGACAAATGCCCCAGCAACTTTCATGGACTTGATGAACCGGTTGTTCAAGCCTTACCTGGATTCATTCGTGATAGTCTTCATTGAATATATTTTGATCTATTCCTGCAGTCGGTAGAAGCATGAGAAGCACCTGAGAGTTGTTCTTCAGACTTTGAGAGATAGTTAGTTGTATGCTAAGTTTTCAAAGTGTGAGTTCTAGTTGAGTTCAATTGCATTCTTGGGTCACGTTGTATCAACAGAAGGTACAGGTGGATCTGAAAAAGATAGAGGCAGTCAAGGACTGGCCCAGACCCGCATCATCTATAGAGATCCGAAGTTTCTTGGGTTTGGCAAGCTATTACCATCATTTTGTGGAGGGGTTTTCATCTATTACAGGCCCGATGACCAGGTTGACCCAGAAGGGTTCCTAGTTTAGGTGGTCGGACGAGTGTGAGGCGAGCTTTCAGAAGCTCAAGACTGCTTTGACTACAGCGCCGGTGTTGGTATTGTCTATAGGTTCAGGGCCATATACAGTGTATTGTGACACATCTCGTATTGGACTTGGTACGGTGTTGATGTAGGATAGCAAGGTCATTGCTTATGTTTTGCGATAGTTGAAGATTCATGAGAATAATTATCTAGTTCATGATTTGGAGTTAGCAGCCATTGTTCACGCGCTGAAAATTTAGAGGCACTATTTATATGGCGTGTCATGTGAGGTGTTCACGGATCACAAGAGTCTACAGTACTTGTTCAAGCAGAAGGTTCTAAATTTGAGGCAGAGAAGGTAGTTGGAACTATTGAAGGACTATGATATTACCATCTTATATCATCCGAGGAAGGCCAATGTAGTGTTCTATGCTTTGAGTAGGAAGTCAGTCAGCATGGGCAGTCTTGCCTATATTCCGGTCGGTGAGAGACCGCTTGTTTTGGATGTTCAGGCTTTAACCAATCAGTTCGTGAGGTTGGATGTTTCTGAGCCCAGCCGTGTGTTAGCTTGTACAGTCACTCGTTCTTCATTATTTGATCTTATTCGAGATCGGCAGTATGATGATCCTCATTTGCTTGTCCTTAGAGACACGGTGTGTCACGGGGGTGCCAAGCAGGCTACAATTGGAGATGATGTAGTTTTGAGGATGCAGGCTCATATTTGTGTGCCTAAGGTGGATAGACTTCGTGAGTCGATTCTAGAGGAGGCCCATAGTTCCCGATACTCTATTCATCCGGGCGCCGCTAAGATGTATCAGGACTTGCGGCAGCATTATTGGTGGAGGAGGATGAAGAAGGATATTGTTGCATATATGGCTCCGTGTTTGAATTGTCAGCAGGTAAAGTACGAGCATCAGAGACCTGGTGGTTTGTTCTAGAAGATTGAGATTCCTGAGTGGAAGTGGGAGCGTATCACTATGGACTTCGTTGTTGGACTCCTACGGACTCAGAGGAAGTTCGCTGCAGTGTGGGTTATTATTGATAGGCTAACCAAGTTACACATTTCATTCCTGTTGCAGTTTCCTATTCTTCTGAGAGGTTAGCTGAGATCTATATCGGGAGATTGTTCGTCTTCATGGTGCGCCCGTGTATATCATTTCGGACCGAGGTACGCAGTTTACCTCACATTTTTAGAGGGCAGTTCAGCGTGAGTAGGACACACGGGTCGAGCTGAGCATAGCATTTTATCCTCAGACGGACGGGCAGTCTGAGCGTACTATTCAGATTTTGGAGGATATGCTTTGAGCTTGTGTTATTGACTTTGGAGGATCTTGAGATCAATTCTTGCCTTTAGCGGAGTTTGCCTACAAAAAAAGCTACCAGTTGAGAATCCAGATAGCTCCCTATGAGGCTTTATATGGTAGGCGGTATCGGTCGTCGGTTGGGTGGTTTGAGCTCAGAAAGGCTCGGTTGTTGGGTACGGATCTAGTACAGGATGCCTTGGACAAGGTTAAGATCATTCAGGATAGGCTTCATACAGCTCAATCCAGGCAAAAAAGTTATGCCGAACGTAAGATTTGTGATGTGGCATTCATAGTCGGTGAGTGGGTGTTGCTTCGGGTGTCGCCTATGAAGGGCGTGATGAGATTGGGAAAGAAGGGCAAGCTAAGCCCTAGATTCATTGGTCCTTTTGAGATTCTTGATCGAGTGAGAGAGATGGCTTATAGACTTGCGTTGCCGCCGAGTTTATCAGTCGTCCATCCAGTGTTTCATGTGTCCATGCTTCAGAAGTATCACGGCGATCCATCTCACGTGTTAGACTTCATCACTGTCCAGTTGGACAAGGACTTGTCCTATGAGGAGGAGCTGGTGGCCATTTTGGACCGGCAGATTCGTCAGTTGAGATCGAAGAGTTTTCCTCCGTTTCGTGTTCAGTGGAGGGGTCAGCCTGTTGAGTCAGCGACCTGGGAGTTCGAATCCGATATGCGGAGCCCATATCCCCATCTTTACTCCGACTCAGGTACTTTTCTTATGTCCGTTCGAGGATGAATGGTTGTTTTAGAGGCGGAGAATGTGATGACCCAAAAGGTCATCGTTTTGAAAGTAAATTTTGTGTTTCAAGGCCTTAAAAACATCTTTTTGCTTTACCTCAATTTGCGTGCGCAGTCGGGGTGCATTTTCGGAAAGCTTTTATGTGAAGTCTAAGTGAAATAAGGAAATTGGCCTTTAAAATTGATTAAAGTTGACTTTGGTCAACGTTCTTGGTAAACGGACCCGGACTCGTGATCTGACAGTCTTGTAGGGTCCGTCGTAAAATTTGGGACTTGGACATATTCCCGGAATCGAATTCCGAGATCCCAAATTCAAGAAAAAAAATTTTGCAGAAAATTATTGCTGGAAAATATAAAGGTTTTTTGAAATGAAATGATGCTTGTTATTGATAGTATCAGGGTCATATCTTGGTTCCCGAGCCCGGTACAGATTTGAAATAATAATTTGGTTGAATTTGTGAAATTTGGTAAGAATCGGGAGTGGTTTGGTATAAAACGGACCTATAGTTGAGGGAAAATGGAAATTTCAATATTCTTGAGTAATTGTATGAATTTGAGGTTGAATTCGTAGTTGTTGATGTTATTTTGACGATTTCATCGCACGAGCAAGTCCGTATGATATTTTTAGACTTGCGTGCGTGATTAGTTTGGAGCCCCGAGGGCTCGGGTGAGTATTGGATAGGCCACGAAGTGAAATTAGACTTAAAAAATACTGTTGCGGGTTCAGAGAAAGTTGCAGGTCTCTGAACCAGGCTTCACGGTCCGCGGTGAATCTTCGTGATCGCGGTGGGGTCTTCGCGACCGTGGTGGGGTTTTCGTGATCAGCGGTGGGCAAGGCCATGTTTCGCGGCCGCGCTCGATATTTTGCGGTCCGCAGTGGAGCTCCACGGCCGCGGTCCTTTTTATGCGGTCAGTGATGAGGATCTGAGAGGGGTATATATAAATGAGACTTTTTAGCTATTTTTCATTTTTCAAAACCCTAAAACATAAGAGGCTATTTTTCAAGACAATCTTTCTCCCCAAAACACAAGTAAATGATTTTTAGCTCATTTCTTTTACTCTTTAACCTCTTTTTACAATTTCTCCTAGAATTTAGGGTTTTCATGATGGAATTGGGAATTTTGGGTAGAATTTAGGAATATCGAAATTTGGGGATTTAGACATCAAATTGAGGTCGGATTCCAAAACCAATTGTATATCCGTGCTCGGGGTGAATGGGTAATCGAGTTTTGGTCCGAATTTCAGGTTTGAACCAAGCAGGCTCGTGGTCGATTTTTTACTTTTTGGGAAAAACACTAGAAAATTTATTTTCATGCATTAGAATTGGTTTATTTAGCATTTATTAATATTATTAAGTAAATTGTGGCTAGATACAAGTGAATTGGAAGTGGAATCGATAGGTAAAGCGGTAGTTAAGGCTTGATTGTGTTCGTGACATTGAGGTAAGTGTTTGGTATAACCTTAGTTTGAGGGAATAGGAGTCTTGGTTTTATTTGCTATGCGTTAATTGTTGAGTACGACGTATAGGTGTAGTGACGAGTACCCATACGTTGGTGTCAAGTATGCCCGTAAGTCTTATATTATGATTGTTTGACTCCATTATGTATTGTTCATGTTTAATATGATAATTTCAAATGTTGAACAAGGCTTGTGGAAGTATTATTTGTAATTGAACACGGTAGAGCATTGGCTCAAGTTGAGAATTGAGTTGTGAAGAAATTGTGGAAAAGAGAAGAGGTTCATGATATTGTTTCCCTTGCCGGGATGTTAGTGCTTATGATATTGTTTTCCTTGCCGGGATATTATTGTTATACTATTGTTCCCTTGCGAGGATTCTATTGTGATTTTATTGATTCCCTTGCCGGAATTGCTTTGTGATTATTGCTTGGGTAAGGAAGAGCATAAAAGCACGAAGGGTGATGTCGTGCGTGATATTTGTGAGTGAGTGTTAATGCACAAAGGGTGATGTCGTGCCGATATTGTCAATGTAAAAGCACGAAGGGTGATGTCGTGCCATGATATGAGTGATATTGCACGAAGGATAATGTCGTGCCATGACTATGGGAGGTAAAAGCACGAAGGGTGATGTCGTGCCAAATATATTGATTCTTATGGTGAGAACGAGAGTAAAAGCACGAAGGGTGATGTCGTGCACTTGTTATTGTTCTCCTTATTTTTGCTTATAGTTGAATTTTGGTGTTCCGTATGCTTCTTTACTGAATTTCTGTTTGTACATGATATTTCCCCGAGCATGTTTCCCCTTCCCATCTTTAACTGCTAGTTTCTGTCGTTATTATTTGTTGTATATGATATAACTACACAAGTTTATTTGGTAGTATTGTCCTAGCCTCGTCACTACTTCGCCGAGGTTAGGCTCGACACTTACCAGCACATGGGGTCGGTTGTGCTGATATTACACTCTGCACTGTGTGCAGATCCCGGTGGTGGAGCATTTGGACCGTAGAGAGGTTGCTGCCTTCAGTCCATCAGGAGACCCGAGCTAGTCCTGCAGGCGTCCGCATGCCTTGGCGTCCCCTTCTATCTTTCCATTCTGTTTTTATGTACTTCAAAGACGACAGATTGTATTTATTTTTCCTTCAGACCACTGTTTGTAGTATTCGTAGATAGTCCTGACATTGTGACACTAATTCTGGGTGAAGTTGTACCTTGGATTTTTGTATTAGTATTTGGTTAAACTATTAGAATTTGTCTTCCGCATTTCTGTTGTTATGATTATTCCACTGTTGATCACATATAAATTCGTAAATGTTAAAAAGTTAAGAAAAAGGGTAATGAATCTGTTATACTCGGCTTGCCTAACTTTCATGAGTAGACGTCATCACGACTCCCAAAGGTGGAAAATCCGGGTCGTGACAATAGCCTTGCAAATTATTTTTCCATCCATCTATGATGTAAAAAAAAACAGTTTCACTACTTAGAGATAGAAAAAGAAGTAATATGCACCAAGGTAGAGAAATAAAATATCTCAATCCCAACAGAAGATTAAATTTTTATATTGCATATTAATCTTTTAAGAAAACAAACACACAGAAAAGGGCAATAGAGAAGGGAAATGGATAGCAACCGGAAACTATATCATAGAAGTACATCTCTCACAGGAATTCAATCAAACATATTGTGTGCCTACCCTAGATCCCCACATTTCAACTACAACTTTTATCAAAATATCCAGTATGTGCGAATTTGGTTCTACCCAATCCTAATTTTTTTTTATGTATAGAGAGCTTTACCTCCGTTGAATAGAATTAATAACATAATCTTTGTTTTTACAAGGTAAGAATTATTAGTAGCATACTCTTCTAGTATTTCAAAATATAACAAATAGTGAAAGTTGATTCAAAATGACAAATGTTTCCTTGAAGTTTCAACAACAGAATCATTATCTTTACACAATCAGTGTTAAGGGTTTGTTTTTTTGTTTTGAATTAGCAAGGGCACGGAAAAGAAAAACCTGGCTCCTTATCATTAGATTCTCCCAAAAATCATTAATTTCATTGTTAGTTATTGGAGCAATTGAAAGCACATAAGCAAAAGAGTAGGAGAGAAATGAAGGGACAATTTGCAGTCAGAAAAGAGAAGCTTACGGAGGTTGGATCCTGAAGTACAAAACAAATTAGGGCAACCAACACAAGTAAAATTCTACAAAGAAGTACATCGAATCCTACTCTGCTTAGTAGATTTTACAGAAAGAATAGAAGTGAAGCATATAGATAAAAGTTCTAGAGTCTCGGCTTGCGTGTGACACATCATAGTACACGTGTCCACTGTTAATGGTTCTTTGAAGTATTAACACTATTATATGTATACATTGTGTGTGACACATCATAGGAATAAATTTTGAAGTTACACTTCACATTGTTTTGTGTACAATTCTTCATAGCAGAGTTCGATCCTCCCTTATATAATATATATATACTAGTAGGGAGTTGCCCGTGCACCGCACGGGACCAACATGTAAAGAAAGCTTTGAAACGACAACATAATATTTTCCCTGTGATACTTAGGCTTAAAGATCTAATGCTATATGTTCACATGCAGAAAGTGATGTACCAATGACTTTAGTGGACTATAATCAATGAATTTAATAATTTTAATACTATATGTGCACAGCACAGGTCTTTTAGTTGATCTTAGTAATTGGAAAGAATGCAAAATTTCCTGGCAAAATAGAAAATGGAACAGTAATTCTTGGAATGGACAACAGCACAGATCTTAGATATTACTACTTCAGACGGCCTTAAAATATCATCTTCCAGCTAGCTTTCTTCATTATCAAAAGCTTCATTCATTTTCTACTCAAGCGAGGATGCCAAATCTCCAATCTCAAAAGCATGATATGTTGTAATAGCAGCTCTTCGGATTCCCTTGGCAATTCTCTTCTCAGACATCAATGCAAAATCCTTAGCCTCCATTGCGTTAGAAATGTATTTTCGTAAGTATCCACAGTTTTTGGTTGACAATTAGCAAATATATACTCCTGTAAGAGGCATTTAAAGTCGATAAAATAAAATTAACACGGCAGAGTTTAGCAGAATATGGTAAGCATTCATCATGAATAGGGAAACACCTACAACCAAACCAGGGAAAAAAGTAAGAAAAACCGTTGAACATCTGATGAGAAAATAAGACGGGCCAAAATGAGGAAGGTTGCTTCACCAAAAACAGCTCGAAGATCTTCTACACTCTTAGTTCAAATAACTTGCCTCTTTTGAGAATATATCTTATTCAACCTTACTGTAATCATCTGAACCCAAAATGGAGAGATTTGAAAGAAACCAAGTGAAAGCCACAAAGAGGAGCAAATAAAGAAGAGGATGCAGAACAAAATACACACAACTTGATGAATGCGAGAGCTTTTGTAGAAGACGTATTAGTATTTCTTTGTGGTTTTTTCTAAAGTTTAAAATCACCCAAGAACAAATTAACTAATATGACATTATACATTTGTATTTACTGGAAAATGCTACTTCTCAGTCTATTTCTAGATGAAAAAATTTCGGAGACTTGGATAGCAATATGGTTACTGCAAATACGAAATTAAATATCCTATGTCTTACCTTATCAGAGAAAAATCTAGGATACAACCATACCATAAAATTTTTGTAAAGATATGCTTATTGTAACTCCAACTCCAGGAACTATATATGGTAATATTGCATTTAACAGGTTAGTATCCTTGATATAAGATTAAAACTCCCTGCAAAGAGAACGTATAGCTTTCCAAGTTTAGGCTCTATTGGAAGCATTGTTAATTAATGTCATGTTAAAGAAAAACAATAAAGGAACCACAATCAGATGCAGATCCAGGATTTGAAGTTTATGGGTTCATACCGTAATTTCAAATTAATATGCAATACTAATTGGGTTCACAATTAGATATTTACGAATATTTAGTGAATTTCTTAATATTAATGCAGGGTGTATACAAAAGTTATTGGGTTTCCGGAAACTCATATTCAATGATCTAGGTCACACCATTGACCATAATAAAGGCAGAAAATAAATCATGAGAGCAGCACAATGGTTAAACTTGAATGTGAACATATAATCTAATAAAAACCAAATTTTTTGTACCCAGAACAGTCAGTTTTCGCTTCATCTAAAAGTTCACTTCATCTAAAAGCCACAACAATTTTCAGATACTCAATAGCCATTTTGGACCTATCAGCCAAACAAAAAAGGAAAATGTCATTGAAGGAGATTAATGAAGAATGAATTGTAGATCTGAAATTCTAGTACAAAGCAGTAAACTGTAATACCGTATTAAAAACGTACTAACATCCCTTACATTTGTGAATGCCTTTTAAAAGAACTCAAAAATGTTAAGACTTACACAGAGGTCCCATTTTTAACTATACCTCAAAAAGAAGGAAACCACAATATTCTATGATATCTTAATTTACATTTTCTTTTGGATGAAACTTATAATTTTATAATATCTTAATCACTTTGTTCTACCAGTAACTCTCCAATCACTCAATTTAAATTTAATTTGGAAAGCAAGAAAGAACACACGCAATTTAAATACATGCTTATAGTCGCAACATCATATCCAACTCACACTGTTAATCATCTACTCCATATAAACTTCACATGGAAACACCTAGATTGGCAACACTGAAAATCCATCAAACATATTACTTTGCAAGTACAAAAACCAAATCTAAAAGCTTTTCATTGGCGATACTGCTCAATTTTTTGTACATAATCTACAAAAATATTTCTGGAAAAAGGAAAGGGAAAAAAAGAGGATTGATCTGGAAAGAGAAAAAAAGATCTTGTTTTTTCAATGGAAGTTAAACTAATGGTACCTTTTCACTTGGTTTGCCATTCATGTCTCAATACATGCTGCTCTGATCTATTTCAGGATCACCTATATCAATCTACTACGGCCACGGATATTTATTTAAGACTTACACAGAGCAATAGCTAGTTTGACAAATCCAAAGAGGAATTTGAATCTTCATCCAAACTTATTCTAATAATTAATTGAATCAGATGACTGAACTCCATAATGACTCAGTTTGATAAGTTCTGACGCTTGAAATATACCTACTTGTAATATTTTTTATGCATAGCAAATAGTGAGATGTTGTTTCAGCCACTAGGATAGACATGCAACTACAATAACACACATATATTGTAGCCAATGCTGTTCAATAGAAATAAGTTATGCATCTTTGGATTGTTGAACGATAAAGTACTCCCTGCTACAGAAAATCTGGTGAAACTAAAAAAAGAAAAGCAACAAAAAGTAGTTCAATTGCTTCAGGCATACTATCAAACACCATAGGATGTCCAAGACTGCATTATTAAGGAAAAAGCGATTCTTAAGATTTCTCTGGTAGCTTTAAAAGCAGATTAGCATGCTTACATTGTTCATTAATTACAAAGGAAAAACAACTCTTAAAAACAGAAATACAACCAAAAATGCTTAACAATTACTTGAAGAATTCAATTACTGTGATTATCACAGAACTGGATCAGCTCCAGCTATCTGCTTAAAATTTCATGTGACATGACAAAAGTAAGACCAAATTGATACTTAATTTAAGCCAAAAGAAAATCAGAAGAAGCAGTTTTTGTAAGGTTACTATCCTGGAACATTACACTACTATAAAAATGTCACGACCCAAAAACCGGCCCGGTCGTGATGGCGCCTATCGTGAAACTAGGTCAGCCAACTTATTTCCAAATACTTCATATTTTATTTAAAAACTTAAGAAAAATAATATTTTAACAGAAATCCGATAAAAGGTAATAGTATAAAATCAAAACGAGTGGAAAGAAAGTACAAGCCCGACCTCGAGTGTCACTAAGTCATGAGCAAAATACTACAACTGTTCAAAATAAACAAAACTACATAGTCTGGGAATATCCAACAAAATTACTACAAGGAAGATAAGGAAGGAGAAGGCGGAACTGCGATCGCCAGGCAGCTACCTCGCACTCTCCACAGAAAGTCTCCAACTGGTATGATTAGCAACTGCTACCATGCCCCGAGATACCTGGATCTGCACACAGGGGTGCAGGGGGTAACGTGAGTACACCAACTCAGTAAGTAACAAGTCCAAACTATGGACTGACAGTAATGATGAACCAAACCTCAATAGGTATACAAATAAACTGTACGAAAAAAGTAGGCATGCTTGCAGTTCAAGTAAAAGCTCAGCAGTAAGTAAATACAACATGACCAGTACGGGGTATGAAGCTCAGGAACCTCTAAGTACCAATGCACAAATAGCATGATCAATGTTCTGTATACCTCCACTCACAAGTGCTCAACCACTCGGTATTGTATATGGCCATCCGGCCCAGGGAAGATTCATCCCGGAATATATACACATCACTGATCGTAGTCATCCAGTACCGAGGAAGGCCATTCCAGCCTTATAGAGAAGATCCATCTTCAGGTATCAATACTTCGGACAAGATCTATGTCCAGGGAAGATCCATCCCTCAATATCATCAACTGCGCTCACTGGGGGTGTAAAGACTCCGGAGGGGCTTCTCTTAGCCCAAGCGCTATATCAAGCCAACGAAGGCTTGATCAAGATCTCGTTGCGGCGTGCAGCCCGATCCCATACTATCACTCAATATCAGGCTCTCGGCCTCACTCAGTCATTACTCTCCAGTCTCACACACACGGGCTCAAAGATTTCATGATACTAGCCCGAACAATGATATGATATGTCAAATAGCAATAATCGAGACTGAGGCATGATTGAATATGCATGAACAGGACTGAGTACAGAATATAAATGAAGCTAATGACATGACAACAAGAAACGACCTCTCGGGTCTCAACAGTGTTGGCGTGAAGCCTTAACATGATAATTAGCATGATTTACAGCTCATTAACTTAATCACATAGTTTCAACACAAATATCAACATGAAACTAAGCGGTGCCATAGAAATGACCCAGGCCGCGATTCTCACGGTGCACGCCCACACGCCCACACGCCCATCACTTGGCATTTGCGTCACCTCAATAGTAATCATAGAACACATAGTTCGGGGTTTCGAGCCCTCAAAACCAAGTTTGGAAGCGTTACTTATCTCAAGCCAAGCCAACCTCTAGCCCGTGACGCCCTTGCCTCTCGATTCGGCCTCCAAATGCCCCAAATCTAACCAAAATCAGTATATAACCATCAATATATGCTAAAGGAGTGAAACTCATATGAAAATTATCAGTTTAACTCAAAAATCCCAAAATTGGCCAAGCCTGACCCTCGAGCCCACGTCTCAAATTTCGATAAAATTTACAAAACTAGAATCCTTACACTCTCACTAGTTCATACATACCAAATACACCAAAATTCGACCACAAACGGCCCCTAAAATCCCTAAATCAAAGTCTCCAATTTCAAGCCCTAATCTCCCAACTTTCTTCCCTAATTTTCCACTAATACCATGATTAAATATACCTGAAGTCTCAAATAGGTGAGGATATCTACTCCGCAGCTCCCGCTCAGTCTCCCAGGTAGCCTCATCCACGGGCCGACCTCTCAACTGCACTTTCACTGAAGCTATATCCTTTGATCTCAACTTTCGAATCTGACGCTCCAAAATAGCTACTATCTCCACATCATAAGTCAAATCACTGTCCAACTGAACCGTGCTGAAATCCAAAACATGAGACGGATCCCCAATATACTTTCGGAGCATAGAAACATGAAATATCGGATGCACACTCGACAAGCTGGGTGGCAAGGCAAGCTCATAAGCCACCTCCCCAATCCTCCAAAGCACCTCAAAAGGCCCAATGAATCGAGGACTCAATTTACCCTTCTTCCCAAATCTCATAACACCCTTCATGGGTGAAACCTTCAGTAGAACCTTCTCTCCAACCATGTAAGACACATCACGGACCTTCCTGTCAGCATAACTCTTTTGTCTGGACTGCGATGTACGAAACTATTCCTAAATCACCTTCACCTTGTCCAAATCATCCTGCACTAAGTCTGTACCCAAAAGCCTAGACTCACCCGGCTCAAACCAACCAACTGGAGATCTACACCGTCTCTCATATAAAGCCTCATATGGAGCCATTTGAATACTCGACTGATAACTGTTGTTATAAGCAAACTCTGCGAGCGGTAGAGACGGATCTCATGGCCCTCCAAAATCAATGACACAAGCGCGCAACATGCCCTCCAATATCAGAATAGTGCGCTCATATTGCCCGTCCGTCTAAGGGTGAAAAATTGTACTCAACTCAACCTGAGTACCCAACTCCCATTTCACGGCCCTCCAAAACTGCAAAGTAAACTGAGTACCTCTATCTGAAATGATGGAAATTGGGACACTGTGCAAGCAAAAAATCTCTCGGATATAGATCTCTACCAACCGCTCTAAAGAATAGGTAGTACATACTGGAGTGAAGTGCACGGACTTGGTCAGCCGATCCACAATCACCCAAATAGCATCGAACTTCTTCAAAGTCTGTGGGAGTCCAACTACAAAGTCCATGGTGATCCGCTCCCACTTCCACTCTGGAATATCCATCTACTGAAGCAGGTTACACGGTCTCTGATGCTCATATTTCACCTGCTGGCCATTGAGACACCGAGCTACAAATCCCACAATATCCTTCTTCATTCTCCTCCACTAGAAATGCTGTCTCAAATCCTGGTACATCTTTGCGGCACCTGGATGGATGGAATACTACGAGCTATGGGCCTCCTCTAGAATCAACTCCCGAAGCCCATCCATATTGAGCACACATATCTGGCCATGCATCCTCAAAACCCCATCATCACCAATAGTCACATCCCTGGCATCGTCGTGCTGAACTTTGTCCTTAAGGACAAGCAAATGAGGATCATCATGCGGGCGCTCTCTGATGTGATCAAATAAGGAAGACCGAGAAATCACACAAGCTAATACCCGACTAGGCTCCGAAATATCCAGCCTTACGAACCGATTGTCCAAGGCCTGAACATCAACTACAATAGGTCTCTCCCCAACAGAAATATACGCCAAACTCCCTATACTCACCGCCTTCATACTCAAGGCATCGTCCACCACATTGGCCTTTCCCGAATGGTACAAGATATTGACATCATAATCCTTTAGTAGCTCCAACCATCTCCGTTGCCTCAAATTGAGATCCTTCTGCTTGAACAAGTGTTGGAGGCTATAATGATCAGTAAACACCTCACAAGACATACCATGCAGATAATGTCTCCAAATCTTCAACGCATGAACAATGGCAGCCAACTCCAAATCATGAACGGGGTAGTTCTTCTCATGGGGCTTCAACTGACGGGAAGCATACGCGATCACCCTACCCTCCTACATCAAAACACACCCAATACCAACTCTCGAAGCATTATAATACAATGAATAAGAACCTGAAGCTGATGGCAACACTAATACTGGAGTTGTGGTCAAGGCAGTCTTGATCTTTTGAAAGCTCGCCTCACACTCATCCGACCACATGAATGGAGCACCCTTATGAGTCAATTTGGTCAAAAGTGATGCTATAGATGAAAATCCCTAAACGAACCGGCGGTAATAACCCGTCAAACCAAGAAAACTGCGAATCTCTGTGGCTAAGGATGATCTGGGCCAACTCCAAACCACCTCTATCTTCTTCAAATCAACCTAAATACCCTCACTGGACACCACGTGCTCCAAGAAAGCAACTGAACTGAGCCAAAACTCACACTTGGAGAACTTTGCATAAAGCTTCTCCTCCCTCAATCTCAGCAACACAACTCTCAAATGCTTCGCGTGCTCCTCCTGACTATGCGTGTACACCAGAATATCATCAATGAACACAATGACAAACGAGTCGAGATAAGGCCAAAACACGCTATTCATCAAATGCATGAACGATGTTGGGGCATTGGTCAGCCCAAAAGACATTACAAGGAACTCATAATGACCATATCGGGTCCTGAAAGCTGTCTTAAGAATGTCTGAGTCCCTGATCTTCAACTGGTGATACCCTGAATGGAGATCAATCTTGGAGAACACCCTCGCTCCCTGAAGCTGGTCAATAAATCATCAATACGAGGCAAAGGATAATTGTTCTTGATTGTAACCTTGTTCAACTGCCTGTAATCAATGCACATCCTCATAGTGCCACCCTTCTTCTTCACAAATAGAACAGGCGCACCCTACGGCGACACACTAGGCCGAATAAACCCCTTATCAAGGAGTTCTTGAAGCTGCTCCTTCAACTCCGCCGGTGCCATACGATACGGTGGAATGGAAATGGGCTGAGTGCCTAGCATCAAATCAATACCAAAATCAATATCCATGTCCGGTGGCATGCCCGACAGGTCTACAGGATACACATCCGGAAAGTCCCTCTCGATCGGAACTGAATCAATGGTAGGAGTCTTTGCACTAACATCCCTCACGAAGGCCAGATAAGAAAGAAAACCCTTCCCAACCATCCTTTGGGCCTTCAAAAATGAAATCACTCTACTAAGTACATAATCCATCGAACCTCGCCACTCAATCTGTGGCAACCTCGGCATAGCCAATGTCACTGTCTTAGCATGACAGTCCAAAATAGCATGACACGGAGATAACCAATCCATGTCTAGTATCACATCAAAGTCAACCATACTAAGCAACAAGAGATCCACTCGGGTATCCAAACCCCCAATAGTCACTACACATAACTGATATACACGGTCTACAACAATAGTAATACCCAACAAAGTAGATAAATGGATAGATAAAGCAAGAGACTTGGGGGACGTATCCAAATAATAGGCAAAATATGATGACATATATGAAAAAAGTGGAACTTGGATCAAATAATACAGAGGCATCTCTGTGGTAGACTGAGATAATACTTGTAATCACAGCATCTGAAGCAATAGCATCTAGTCTGGCTAGGAGGGCATAGAAACGGGCCTGACCACCACCTGATCGACCTCCCCCTTTAGGGCAACCCCTCGCTGATTGACCTCCACCCCGAGCTGGCTGAGCGAGTGGGGAAGTAACTAGTGCTGAAGCCGAAGGCTGACTCCTCTGCTGGGATGAACCTCCCATAAGACAGGGACAAAACCTCTTAATATGATCCAAATCTCCACACTCGAATAAACCTCTCCCGGCAAATGGCGGTGGGGACTAAAGGGAGCCCCACACACCGGGATACCCACTAGAAGAACCAGGCATAGATGAGCCCTGAACTGATGGTGCCTAAGTCGAACTCTGAGCTGGAAGGGCACTGAGAGACGAGTGACCCTGATGTGAACTGTAAGAACCATAGCCAGATGACCCACCACGGTGACCTGAACGGGCTGGCTGAGCATGTCTGAATGGACGGCCTCTGTCGTGCTGAGGCTGACCTCCCGAAGGAACACTACTAAAGCTACTATATCCTCAAAACCTCTTGGCCTCCCTCTCATCCCGCTCCTGGCGGTGAACTGACTCTATCTCTCTAGCAATGTCAACCACCTCCTCAAAAGGGGCGCTAAATACTCTCTCTGGTCAGACAAAATCCGTAGCTGATAGTTGAGGCCATTAACAAACCTCCTGATACTCTCCCTATCCGTGGGAACTAGCCATATAGCATGATGGGCCAACTCGGAGAATCGTATCTCATACTGCGACCAGTCATATCCCCTTGATGCAACTGCCCGAATTGCCTGCGCAGCTCCTCTCTACGGGAATGCAGTACATACTTCTCTAGGAATAGAATGGAGAACTGATGTCAGGCAAGGGGCGGTGCACCAACAGGCATACGCCTCTAATAAGCCTCCCACCAAGTGAAGGCAGCTCTAGAAAACTGAAAAGTAGTAAATGACACCCCACTAGTCTCCAGAATACCTATTGTACGTAACATTCTCTAACACTTATCCAAGAAACCCTGGGCATCCTCGCCCTCTACGCCACTGAAAGTCGGAGGCTAAAGTTTACTAAACCTCTCCAATTGTCGTTGCTCGTCATTAGGCATAACTGGAACCATAAAATCCTGAGCAGGTGCAACCGGCTGGGCTAGTGGTGCCTCTGGTGTCTGGAGTCCCTGAACAACCTGCTCGGGTGTACGGGTGGTGGGAGTCTGAGTGCCTTCCCCAGCCTGAGAAGTAGCTGTTGTAGTAGAAACTGCGACTGCCTGAGCAAGGCTGGTGCACACGGTCAGAATTTGATCCAAGGTCTCCTGAAGACCCGGAATAACAATAGGCACAGTCGGTGCCTAAGCTGGTGCTGCTGGAGCATCCCCCACTGGAGCCTGATCATGAACAGGGGAGGTGGGTGGATCTACAGGTGTTGCCCTAGCTGTTGTACGGGCTACACCCTTGCACTTACCACGGCATCGACCGCGTCCTCGGCCTCTAGTGGCCCCAACTAGTGGTACTAGTGATCGTCAGTCCTGACCGGTAGCCCGTGTCCTCACCATCTGTGAGAGAATAGAATAACAGAAGTCTAGTACCAAAATCAATAGATTCGCACGACAAGAATTCAAGAATATGAAGTTTTTCCTAAAGGTTTTGCAACCTCCCGAGGATAAGTACAGACCTCTCCGTACCAATCCACAAGACACTACTAAACCCGCTCATGACCCGTGAGACCTATGTAACCTGTTTCTAATACTAATATGTCACGACCCAAAAATCGGCCCGGTCGTGATTGCGCCTATCGTGAAACTAGGCTAGCCAACTTATTTCCAAATACTCCATATTTCATTTAAAAACATAAGAAAAATAATATTTTAATAGAAATCCGATAAAAGGTAATAGTATAAAATCAAAACAAGCGGAAAGAAAGTACAAGCCCGACCTCGGGTGTCACTAAGTCATGAGCAAATTACTACAACTGTTTGAGACAAACACGACTACATAGTCTGAGAATATCCAACAAAAGTACTATAAGGAAGATAAGGAAGGAGAAGGTAGAACTGCGATCGTCAGGCAGCTACCTCGCAATCTCCACGGAAAGTCTCCAACTGGTATGATCAGCAACCACTACTGTGCCCCGAGATACCTAGATCTACACACAGGGGTGCAGGGGGTAACGTGAGTACACCAACTCAGTAAGTAACAAGTCAAAACTATGGACTGATGGTAGTGACGAACCAAACCTCAATGGTATACAAATAAACTGTATAGAAAAAGTAGGCATGCTTGCAGTTCAAGTAAAAGCTCAGTAGTAAGTAAATATAACATGACCAGTACAGAGTATAAAGCTCCGAAAATCTCTAAGTACCAATGCACAAATAGCATGATCAATGTTCCGTGTACCTCCACTCATAATTGCTCAACCACTCGATACTGTATATGGCCACCCGGCCCAGGGAAGATCAATCCCGGAATATATACACATCATTGACCGTAGTCATCCAGTACCGAGGAAGGCCATTCCAACCGTATGGAGAAGATCCATCTCCAGGTATCAATGCTTCGGACAAGATCCATGTCCAGGGAAGATCCATCCCTCAATATCATCAACTGCACTCACTGGGGGTGTAAAGACTCCGGAGGGGCTTCTCTTAGCCCAAGAGTTATATCAAGTCAACGAAGGCATGATCAAAATCTCGCTACAGAGTGCAGCCCGATCCCATACTGTCACTCAATATCAGGCTCTCGGCCTCACTCAGTCACTACTCTCCAGTCTCACACACACGGGCTCAAAGATGTCATGATACTAGCCCGAACAATGATATGATATGTCAAATAGTAATAATCGAGACTAAGACATGATAGAATATGCATGTGTCACAACCCAAAAAAACCCGATTCGGTCGTGATGACGCTTATCGCGAAACTAGGCCAGCCGACACAATTCCCGAATCAACCATTATTCAATAAAAGTCATTTTTATACCATTTATTAATTAATAATCTCATGATGTAAGTCTAAATTAACAGTGCGGAATAAATACCCAAGCCTGACATCGGCGTGTCACTAGTCATGAGCATTTACTACAATTGTCTAACAACATCAAGGCCAATATGGCCGGGAAATCACAAGAATACATTAAGGAAGAATAAGGAGGGAGAAAAGCAGGGCTGCGATCGCCAGGCAGCTACCTTGCTAACTCCGATGAACCTGCCACCGAGCTCAGAAATACTTGAATCTGCACACAAGGTGCAGGGAGTAATGTGAGTACGCCAACTCAGTAAGTAATAAAAGTAAATAAAATCTGAGCATCAAGAAATCACGTAATCCACGTCATAGCACCACTGTGGGTACAGTAATTTTTCCAAAACAGTATACAGATCAAATCATCTCGTTAAACCCCAGTTTCAATAAAATCCTTTGAAAGATAACTTTCTAACAGTTTCAATAAAGGTTCAATGTAGTTTATAGTAAAAGTGATGACAAGTCGTAATCGGCCCCTCCGGCAAAATAATTCATAAACAGCCCTTCTAGCAACCTTTTCGATCATTCATATACATCACATAACATGAAAATCTCAATGGAAATAACAAAACCAAATCAGTAATTTAATTTCCAAACATCTCGTAAAACTTCCAGTTTTAATGAAAGTTGTTCAAAATATTTGTTTAACATTTTCGATAGAGGCTCAGTATAAAGATGAGTAAAAATAGTAATTTCATAAAACAGGCCCCTCAAGCAAAGCATCACTTGTATACAAGTATATATAGCCCCTCAGGCAAGCCTCTCATTCACTCATGACTCAACTCTTATCAATCAGCGCTCACACTCAGCACTCACGCTCAATAGGTACCATATAATAATCGATGTGGTGTGCATCCCGATCCATATATCGTTGCGACGTGCTGTCTGATCCATATATATAGTCGACTGCGCTCACTGGGGGTGTGCAAACTCCGGAGGGGCTCCTACAACCCAAGCTATATCGTTGCGGCGTGCAGCCCGATCCAACATATTGATAAGGCGTGCAGCCCGATCCAACAAACAACAACAACAACCCAGTATAATCACACTTATTAGGGTCTGGGAAGGGTAGTGTGTACGCAGACCTTACCTCTACCCTGGGGTAGAGAGGTTGTTTCCAAATAGACCCCCAGCATCCTTCCCTCCAAGAACTTCCCACCTTGCTCTTGGGGAGACTCGAACTCACCATATATATATTGTTGCGGCGTGCAGCCCGATCCATAAGTATATAATCCTCACAACCAGGCCCTCGGTCTCTCTCAGTCATTAACCTCACAATCAGACCCTTGGTTTATCTCAGTCATTAACCTCACAATCAGGCATTCAGCCTCTCTCAGCCATCAACCTCACAAGCCACTCGGACTATCAGTAAAATAGGGCGTTTAGCTCACAATATCATTTATAGTATCAGAATTGAGTAAATAAGGCTGAGTTAGGGAATCAGCAAAACACAGCATGACTGAGCACAATTATTAAATCAAAACAGTGAGAAATAGTAGTTAAAAAAAGCCCCATAAGGGTCCAAAATAGTTGGCACGAGGCCCAAATATGACATTTCACCCAAAACATAGCAATACATTTCCAAAACACAATAATATCAAATACGCGACCTAACAGTCGTACGGGACGAACCAAATCACAATTCCCAACGGTGCATGACCCCACGCTCGTCATCTAGCATGTGCGTCACCTCAAAGTAGCACAACGATGTAAAATTCGGGGTTTCATACCCTTAGGACAATATTTACAATCATTACTTACCTCAATCCGGTCCAAACTCTAGCCCGCGATGCCTTTGCCTCTCGACTCGGCCTCCGAATGCTCCAAATCTAACCAAAAATAGATTCATACCATCAAAATATACTAAGGGAACAAAGCCCACTCGAAAATAACCAATTTACACCAAGAATCCCGAAATTTGCCAAACTCGACCCCCAGGCCCACGTCTCGGAATCCGATAAAAATTACATCAATAGAATTCTTATCCTCCCACGAGTCCATACATACCAAAAACATCAAAATCGGACCTCAAATCCCCAATTTACACTCTCCAATTTCAAGCCCTAATTTCCCAATTTTAGGCTTTAAATCCCACTAATTTCATGTTTAAACAAGTAAGAATCAATATAGGATCGAGTATTGAGTTCAAAAATCTTACCTCCAAGTGTTTCCCTTCGATTTCCTCTTCAATCCTCCTCAAAAAGCTCCAAAATCGCTCAACAATGGAGGAAATAGACCAAAAGTCGTCAAAACCACTTTTAAAACATTCTGCCAGGGATTATTTTCCTTAATCGTGATCGCGGAAATATCCTCGCGATCGCAAAGAACAATTTTTGCTGCCTTAATATTTTACTCTATGCGACCGCGTTACCCCACACGCGAACGCGATGCAGTGGTTCCCCTAAGCTACGCGATCGCAATTGACCCCACGCGAACGCGAAGGGTAATACCAGATTCCTCTGCCGCCTTATTTCTTCTACGCGAACGCGGCCTGGCCCACGCGTTCGCGTTGCACAACTTGACTGACCTATGCGATCGCCCCCCTTTCTCTGAGAGCGCGAAGAGTTAACCCAGCTGGCCTCCCATTTGCCTTATGCGATCCTCCTCCCACGATCGCGATGAAGAATATACCAGTTGTAGAACACCAGCAACTTCTTAAGTCCAAAAAATGACTCGTTGAGCATCTGAAACTCACCCGAGGCCCTCGGGACGTCAACCAAACATGCCAACATATCCCATAACATCATTCAAACTTGTTCCAACTATCGTAACGCTCAGAACAACATCAAAACATCAAATCATCATCGGATTCAAGCCTAAGAATCCCAAAAATTTCCGAATTTCGAATTCGATCAAAAAGTCTATCAAACCTCGTCCGAATGACCTGAAATTTTGCACACACATCACAAATGATACAATGGACCTACTTCAACTTCCGAAATTCCATTCCAACCCCGATATCAAAATTTTCACTGTCGACCGGAAAATGCCAAATTTTCAAATTTTGCCAATTCAAGCCTAAATCTACCATGGACCTCCAAAATACATTCCAAACGTGCTCCCAGGTCCAAAATCACCTAATGAAACTAATCAAATCATAAAAATCCAAATCCGAGATCGAATACTAAAAAGTCAAAACTTGGTCAAACCTTTCAAATTTTAAGGTTCAAACTGAGAACTGTTCTTCCAAATTCATTCTGATTACCCTAAAAACCAAAACCGATGATTTACATAAGTCATAATACATCACACGGGGCTAGTCATGCCCGAGAACTGGCGAGCAAAGTGCAAAAGCTCAAAATGATGGGTCGGGTCATTACAGTATGAACAGGACTAAGTACATAATATAAATGAAGCTAATGACATGATAGCAAGAAATGACCTCTCGGGTCTCAACAGTGTTGGCGTGAAGCCTTAACATGATAATTAGCATGATTTGCAGCTCATTAACTTAATCACATAGTTTCAACATAGATATCAACATGAAAGAGTCACTAAGCGGTACCATGGAATGACCCAGGCCTCGATTCTCACGGTGCACGCCCACACGACTGTCACTTGGCATTTGCGTCACCTTAATAGTAATCATAGAACACATAGTTCGGGGTTTCGAACCCTCAGAACCAAGTTTGGAAGCGTTACTTACCTCAAGCCATGCCAAACTCTAGTCCGTGACGTCCTTGCCTCTCGATTTGGCTCCAAATACCCTGAATCTAACCAAAATTAGTATATAACCATCAATATACGCTAAAGGAGTGAAACCATATGAAAATTATCAATTTAACTCAAAAACCCCGAAATTGGCCAAACCCGACCCCCGGGCCCACGTCTCGAATTGCGATAAAATTCACAAAACTAGAATCCTTACACTCTCACGAGTTCATACATACTAAATACAACAAAATCTGACCACAAACGACCCCTCAAATCCCTAAATCAAAGTCTCCAATTTCTAGCTCTAATCTCGCAACTTGCTTCCCTAATTTTCCACTAATACCATGATTAAACAATGGAAAAATGGCCATAAACACAAGTAATAAAGCTTAAGAAGTTTACCCAACTGAAAACCTTCGATTCCCTTGAAAAATCATTTCCCTAGATCTCTTCCCGTCTTCAAAAATGGAGAAACTTAGCAAAAATTCGCGAAGACATCTATTTATATGTTCTACCTTGCGATACCGCACTTGCGGGACCGCTTCTACGCTCCATCTGTAACAACCCGGCCAGTCGTTTTAAGAATTAATGCCCCGTTTCCCTATTAACTGTATTCCCCGTGTTTGTTCTGCTATTTTGAATTGTCGGGATGCTTGGCTTTAAGTTTCAGAGAGTTTTGGGACACTTAGTCCCTAAATGAGAGTTTAAGTTTTGGAAATTTGACCGTAGTCAGAACAGTATGAAGACGGCCTCGTATTGGAATTCTGATGGTTCTGTTAGCTCTTTTGGGTGATTTCGGGTTTAGGAGCGTGTTCAAATTGTGTTTTGGAGGTCCATAACTAATTTAGGCTTGAAATGCCGAAAGTTGAGTTTTTGGAAGTTTCCGGTTCGATAGTGAGATTTTGATCCGAGGGTCGGAATGGAATTCCCGAAGTTGGAGTAGCTCCGTAGTGTTTAATGTGACGTGTGTGCAAAATTTTAGGTCATTCGAACGAGGTTTGATAGACTTTTTGATCGAAAGAGTAAATTGAGAGTTTTGGAGTTCTTAGGCATGAATCCGTGGTTGATTCGTTATTTTGATGTTGTTTTAGGTGTTTTAAGGATTGGTATTAGTTTGGACAGTGGTACTAGACTTGTTTGTGCTTTTGGTTGAGGTCCCGGGAGCCTCGGGATGGTTTCGGAAGGTTGTCGGAAGAATTGGGAGTTTGTTTGAGCAGCTTCAGCTGCTGATCTTATGTCATAATCGCACCTGCGGTTGGGTCCTGTAGGTGCATAGCCGCAGAAGTGGTGGTATCATCGCAGAAGCGAAAAGGGGAGAGCCAGCAGGAGCCGCAGAAGTAGGAGCTTCACCGCAGAAGCGATACCGCATCTGCATATGGGAAACCGCAGGTGCGGTAGCTGGACATCAGTGAATTGCCGCTGATGCGACTTTTTTTCCACAAAAGCCGGGACCGCAAGAGGATTAGCTGGGCAGAATATATAAATAGTTGCCTTCGTGAATTTGAGTTATTTTCACCTCTTTTCAAACGAGAATTCTGCCTTGGGGAGCATTTTCAAGGGAGATTTTCAGAGGAATTCATTGGGGTAAGGTCTTTGGTCCTTAAACTCGTTATTGAGGTTATTTTTATCATCGTAAGCATGAAAATTTAAGGAAAATCAGAGGTAAATTGGGGGTTAGGGCTTGATTAATTAGAGACTTTTGAGTGATGATTTGAGGGACCATTTGAGGTCCGATTTTGGTACTTTTGGTATGACTGAACTCGTGATAGTATGAGGATTCTGAAAAGATAAATGTTACCCTATTCCGAGACATGGGCCCGAGGGGCGTTTTGGTCATTTTACCTAATTTGCGTATTAGCTTAGAATTTCTTTGTAGAATCAGTTACTTGAAGTGTTATTTACATTATGCAACTGAATTGAATAGATTTGGGCCATTTGGAGTCGAGTACTCGTGGCAAGAATGTGGTTTCGGGTTGACTTTGAGCCTGTTCTAGGTAAGTGGCATGTCTAACCTTGTATGGGGGACCTTTCCCTTAGGATTTGGTATTATTGATAATTGAAATGCCTTGTACGTGAGGTGACAAGTGCGTACTTGTGCTAATTGTTGAAAATCCGATTTAAGCTTGTTGTTAGCTTAGGAAAGCATGTCTAATTGACTTAATTGCCTTACTTGCTCAAACTGCCTTATTTGGATTATGTGCAGCATGCTAGGTTAGAAATACCTGTTTTACCTTGGTATGGAACTTGAATTGAACTGTGTACTCTTTTTGTTGTTATTGTGTATTTACATTGGGACTACGTGATGGTATCCCGGGAGATCCCCCTCTATGTTTACTTTGGGACAACGGAATGGTATTCCGGGAGATCCCCCTGCACATTTACATTGGAACTACGGGACTGCACCTGGTAGATTCCCCCTGTACTGAGTATTTACATTTGGGACTACGGATTGGTGTTCCGGGAGATCCCCTCGCATTATGAGTTGGACTACGGGACGGTATCTTGGGAGATCCACTAGATATTTATATTGGGACTACAGAACGGTATCCTGGGAGATCCTCGGTTGTTATCTTTGTGCTGAGCTGTATTTCTTTCTGTGTTTACTTGGCCTCTGTGGTAGTTGTTGTTGTCCTTTATATCCTGTATTACTTTTACTGTTGTACTTATTTATATTGCTTTTGTTCTATACTGTTAAACCTTATATTTTATTTAACCTCAGTAGGGCCCGGACCTTCCTCGTCACTACCCGACCGAGGTTAGGCTTGGCACTTACTGAGTACCGATGTGGTGTACTCATGCCCTTTCTGCGCATGTTTTTCATGTGTAGATGCAAGTACTTTCACTCAGACTTATCATGCTTGAGACGAGGCGCTTGTAGAGACTTTAAGGTATATCTGCCGCATCCGCAGATCGAAGAGTCCCTTTCTACTCTCCCTTTTTGTATTAGCCCTTATGTACTTTCGTTTCATTGTTAGATATTCTGGAGTTAGATGTTTGTAGACATTCAAAGGCTTGTGGTCATGAGATTTCAGGTTTTGGGAAATGTTATTAGTCTCGAGAGTTGTTATTGTGTATGCTGAGCGGCACTTTAAACTCTATTTTATTTCACTATTTCGGTTTTTTAGTTATTTCTTCCGCAATTGTTGTTTATATTCTGCATTGTTAGGCTTACCTAATTGTAGAGACTAGTTGCAGTCACGATGGTTCACGGAGGGCGAACCAGGATCGTGACAAGTTGGTATCAAAGCTCTAGGTTCATAGGAGTCATGAATCACAAGACGGTTTATTAGAGTCTCGCCGATCAGTACGGAGACGTCAGTACTTATCTACGAGAGGCTATGTAACTGTTAGGAAAATTCCACTTCATTTGATTTCATTGTCAGTGGAGATTTTGATATCACAATTCTAACTTCTGTTTTCTATTCTCTCACAGATGGTAAGGACGCGTGCTACCCGAGAGGATCAGGCACCCGCGCCCCCTACTACAGTCGTCAGAGGCCGAGGACGCGCACGTGGTGCAGCCAGAGCACCCGCGCGAGCTACCACCGAGGTACCACCAGCAATTCTAGCTGGAGTCCAGGCACCTGATACGCCTACTACTACTGCTACTCCAGCTCTCCAGGAGACTCTTGCGTAGTTCATGAGCATGTACACCACTTTGGCTCAGGCAGGGTTGCTTCCCCTTGCTGCAGCCGCATCTCAGGTCTGGGGAGGAGCACAGACTCCCGCCGCCCGCACTCCTGAGCAGCGAGTGCATGTTGATCAGGTCCCAGAGATTATTCCTGTACAGCCTGTAGTCCCAGGTCAGCTCGAGGACAGGGCAGTGGCTTCAGAGGATGAGCAGTGGAAATTTGAGAGGTTCAAGAAGTATGATCCTCCTGTATTCATTAGGTTAGCCTCAGATGATGCCTTGAGATTTCTGGAGGAGTGTCACTGTATCCTCCGCACTATGGGTATATCAGGATCGAGTGGGGTTTCTTTCATTGCCTTCCAGCTTCGAGGAGCCGCCTATGAGTTGTAGCGTACCTATGAGTTAGACAGTCCGGATGAGGCAGCTTCACTGACTTGGACTCGGTTTCCAGATATGTTCCTGAAGGAGTTTGTTCCTCAGAGCCTCAGGGACTCATGGCGCGCAGAGTTTGAGCATTTGCGCCAGGGTACTATGATTGTCTCGAAGTATGCTATCTATTACACTAGCTTGGCTAGACATTCCCCAGCCTTGGTTTCTATTGTTCGTGAGATATTTCACCGGTTTATTGAGGGGCTTATTCCCAGCATCAGATCTAGCATAGCTCTTGAGTTTGAGATGGATATCTCTTATCAGCAGGTGGTGAGCATTGCTAGGAGGATTGAGGGTATGCATGCTAGGGAGAGAGAGGAGAGGGAGGCCAAGAGGTCTCGAGAGTCAGGCCATTAATCTAGTGCTCGTGCCCCAGCTGCAGGTCGTCATGGTAAGGGTTATATGAGTCACCCTGTTCATTCATCTCTTCCAGCAGCCAGTGGTATTCCAGCTCCTCCTAGGCGCAAGGAGCCTTATTATGCACCTCTAGTATCTAGTGCGCCTCCTGCGCGGGGTGCTTTCAGTGGTCAGTCCAGCATACCTGGCCAGAGCCAGTCACAGCCGCCACATCCTCCCAGAGCTTGTTTTGAGTGTGGTGATACATGCCATAAGGTGAGGGATTTCCCCAGACTTAGGAGGGGTGCACCTCCACAGAATTCTCAGCTACAACGTGCCCAGCAGAGTTCTCAGGCTATGGTTACCGCTCCAGTTGCTACCCCACCTGCTTAGCCAACTAGAGGTGGAGGTCGGGGAGGTAGAGGTTGCCCTAGAGGGGGAGGCCAGGTCAGATACTATGCCCTTCCTACCCGTACCGAGGTTGTTGCCTCTGATTCTATCATCACAAGTATTATACTGGTTTGTCACAGAGATGCATCAGTTCTATTCGATCCAGGCTCCACTTACTCTTACGTGTCTTCTTATTTTGCTTCGCATTTGGGTGTACCTTGGGATTCTTTGAGTTCCCTTATTTATGTTTCTACTCCTATGGGAGATTCTCTTGTTGTGGACCACATTTATCGGTCGTGTTTGGTTGCTCTTAGTGGTTTTGAGACCAGAACCGATTTATTGTTGCTCAGCATGGTAGATTTTGATATTATCTTGGGCATGGACTGCTTGTCGCCCCATTATGCTATTCTTGATTGTCACGCCAAAATCGTGATGCTGGCTATGCCAGGTGTACTGCTTGTTGATTGGAAGGGTACTTTAAATGACACTCCTAGTAGAGTTATTTCTTTCCTTAAGGCTTAGCGTATGGTTAAAAGGGGTGTGATGCGTATCTAGCTTATGTGAGAGATGTCAGTATTGATACCCCTTCAGTTGATTCAGTCCCAGTAGTACGGGATTTTCCTGATGTATTTCTAGTTGATCTTCCGGGCGTGCCGCCCGATAGAGATATTGATTTTGGCATTGAACTGTTGCCAGGCACTCAGCCCATTTCTATTCCTCCGTATCGTATGGCTCCTCCTGAGTTGAAGGATCAGTTACAGGAATTACTTGATAAGGGTTTTATTAGGCCCAGTGTATCACCTTGGGGTGCTCCTATCTTGTTTGTGAAGAAGAAGGATGGTTCTATGCGTATGTGCATTGATTATCGCCAGTTGAACAAAGTTACAGTGAAGAACCGTTATCCTTTGCCTCGTATTGATGATCCGTTTGACCAGCTTCAGGGCCCACGAGTGTTTTCTAAGATTTACTTGCGCTTAGGTTACCATCAGTTGAAGATTCGGGAGCCAGATATCCCAAAAACTGCTTTCTGGACTCGGTATGGTCATTATAAGTTCCTTGTTATATTGTTTGGGCTGACCAATGCCCCAGCAGCCTTTATGCATTTGACGCATAGTGTATTCCGGTCGTATCTTGACTCGTTCGTCATTGTCTTTATTGATAATATTCTGGTGTATTCCCGAAGTCGGGAAGATCATGAGCAGCACCTGAGGACAGTGCTTGAGACTTTGAGAGAAAAGAAGTTATATGCTAAGTTCTCGAAATGTGAGTTTCGGTTGGATTCCGTGGCATTCTTAGGCCACGTGGTGTCGAGTGAGGGTATTCAGGTGGATTCGAAGAAAGTAGAGGCAGTACAGAGTTGGCCCAGACCATCCTCAGCTACAGAGATCCGCAGTTTTCTTGGCTTGGTGGGTTATTACCGTCGTTTTGTTGAGGGGTTTTCATCGATTGCAGCCCCTATGACCAGGTTGACCCAGAAGGGTGCTCTGTTCCAGTGGACGAAAGAGTGTGAGGTGAGCTTTCAGAAGCTCAAGACAGCTTTGACTACAGCCTTAGTTTTGATATTGCCTACAAGTTTGGGGTCTTATACTATCTATTGTGATGCCTCGAGGATTGGCCTTGGAGCAGTATTGATGCAGGGCGGTAGGGTGATTGCCTACGCGTCTAGACAGTTGAAGGTACACGAGAAGAATTACCCTGTCCATGACCTTGAGTTAGCTGCCATTGTTCACGCCTTGAAGATCTGGCGTCATTGTTTGTATGGTTTGCCTTGTGAGATTTATACTGATCATCGGAGCTTGCAGATCTTATTCAAGCAAAAGGATCTAAATTTTTGCCAGAGGAGGTGGTTAGAGTTGCTGAAGGACTATGATATCACTATTTTTTTATCACCCGAGCAAGGCCAATGTGGTGGCCGATGCCTTGAGTCACCGGGCAGAGAGTTTGGGAAGTTTGTCTTATTTACCAGCATCGGAGAGGCCTATGGCGATGGATGTTTAGGCCTTATCCAGCCAGTTTGTGAGATTGGATCTTTCGGAGCCTAGTCGGGTTCTAACTTGCGTGGTTTCTCGGTCTTCCTTATTTGATCGTATCAGGGAGCGTTAGTATGATGACCCTTATTTGCTTGTCCTTAAGGACAAGGTTTAGCATGGTGATGCCAGAGATGTGACTATTGGTGATGACGGGGTATTAAGGATATAGGGTCGGATTTGTGTACCCAATGTTGATGGGCTTCGGGAGTTGATTCTAGAGGAGGCCCATAGTTCGCAGTATTCCATTCATCCGGGTGCTGCGAAGATGTATCAGGATTTGAGACAGCACTATTGGTGGAGGCAGATGAAGAAAGACATAGCTGGGTTTGTAGCTTGGTGCCTCAATTGTCAGCAGGTGAAGTATGAGCACCAGAGACCGGGGGGGTTGCTTCAGCAAATAGAGATTCCAGAATGGAAGTGGGAGCGGATCACCATGGACTTTGTAGTTGGGCTCCCACGGACTTTGAGGAAGTTCGATGCCTATTAGATGATTGTGGATCGGCTTACCAAGTCCGTGCATTTCATTCCTGTGTGTACTACTTATTCTTCAAAGCGGTTGAAAGATAACTTGTGTTATGTAGTTAAACCAGCAAGAAAATAATCACTATTATTTTTAGCCCCACGGGGGCGCCAAACTGTTTACCGTGAAAATGGTAATAACAAATAAATTTGATTTAGTGATTTTGAAAATGTGTGATCTATTTTTATGCTAGTTGTTAGGTAGTATATACTATGTGAAAGGCTTAGAAACAAAATAAGAGCTTAAGAACGAGGTGTTAATCAAACTGAATCGCTACCAATCGGTGCTTCGAGCTTGCCTATTCGAAGGCCTCGGGGTTGAGTCTGTAGCTCCGCTAGGATCTATCGAAGGCAGTCGATGGCGAATACCAGTTACAAATAGATCAAGGGTGGCTCTTTATGGCCAATAATAAGCAATAAATGATGAACAATGAATTGAATCACAATAAATACGAGCAATAAATGAAGTAATAAGATCAAGAGAATATGCTAGAGCAGATAGAATGTTCTTGTATATTTAGCATGGAGCAATATATATTTACAAATTGATACGGATCCCCTTTATATAAGAGGGGGAATCCCAACATAGTACAAGTGCATTTATTACAAAGATATGGAGATGGGACTAATGCCAAGATACGGGCTCAGACTAGCCTGACAGATCTTGTCAGCTCTAGCTTCACGCCTTGGGAACTCCCCATTTTCTTCCCATAATCGTTGGCCTCGAGGGATGAAACTCGACCATAATTTCGAGCCTTTGAGGTGTCATAACGATGGAAAATTAGACCCTCCGATTTTACCGTATACAACATTTACATTTCACTTCCTTCTTCTCTATGTTCTATTATTTATTCGGTACTTTTAGATTTTTTTTGCCCTTTTTCTCTATTCTTTTCCTCTTTTTCTGTTTATATTCTATATCTTCTTCCTCATCCTACAATATGCCTCCTCATCCTCCCCATTCTTCTCTAATCATCACAGCAAATCTATTATCTACTCCAAAAAAATCAAACATTTGTTCATTTTTCTTAATGACTCCTCATAGGCTCATACCGTTTCAATACTCCACACCCTTTTATAAGTTAAAGAGTAGAAAAAAATTAAAACTTCATCTCGAGCACCATCCTCACGCTTCACAAATAGAACTTCAGAGGAGACACTCCGAGCTTTTGATCTTTGGTTTATTGAGTTCCTTGGAGAAATAATGTAATGACCCGGCCAGTCGTTTCATGTGTTACCTCTCTGTTTCCCCCATTTCTGCTTCTTATTGTCTTGTTCAGCTGTATTATATGTTACCGGGTTGGCTGCCTCAGTTTCAGAGAGTTTTTGGTAAGATTTGAGACACTTAGTCTCTTTTGAGTAAGCTTAAGTTGGAAAAGTTAACCGGATATTGACTTATGCAAAAAAGGGCTCGGATGTGAATTTCGATGGTTCGGATAGCTTCGGGATATGATTTGGGACTTAGGAGGGTGATCGGAACGTGTTTTGGAGGTCTGTAGTAGGTTTAGGCTTGAATTGGCGAAATTAGAATTTTGGCGTTTTCCGGTTGATAGGTGAGATTTTGATATAGGGGTCGGAATGAAATTCCGGGAGTTGCAATAGGTCTGTTGTGTCATTTGGTATGTGTGTACAAAATTTTAGGTCATTCGGACATGGTTTGATAGACTTTTGATCAAAAGCGGAATTCGAAAGATTTTTGGAACCTTAGGCTTGAATCCGATGTGATTTGGTTGATTCGATGTTGGTTGAGGTGTTTTGAAGATTGGTATAAGTTTGGATAGTGGTATATAACTTGTCTGTGCTTTTAGTTGAGGTCCCGGGGGCCTCGAGGTGATTTCAGATGGTTGACGGGAGATTTTGGAGTTTAGTTTGGCAGCTGAAGTTGTTGTTGTTGTCATAACCGCACTTGCGGTTGGGAGGCCGTAGGTGCAATGCCCGCAGAAGCGGAAGGCAAGCCACAGATGTGGCCAAGAGGGAAGTCAGCTGGAACCACAGAAGCAGCTACTGGAGCGCACCAGCGATAGCGCAGGTGCGGGCGTTTTGTCGCAGATGCGGAATTGGGCCTTTAAGTGAAAATTGCAGGTGCAGTGAATTAGATCGCAGAAGCGGAAAAGGATAGCAGGTGCGGAATCCCTGGGTCAAAAGTGTATATTTCATCCTTCGCGATTTTCAGCCTTTCTTCACCATTTTTAAATCGATTTTGGAGCTTTTTGGGGGATTTTGAAGAGGGAATCAGAGGGAACTTCATTGAGGTAAGATTTTTGAACATAAAACTCGTTCCTATGGTGTTATTTCATTGATTCGGCTTGAAATTTATGGAAATTGGTGGGTAAATATTGAAGAAACTAGGGCTTGTAATTGGAGACCTTGATTAAGGATTTAAGGGGACATTTGTGATTGGATTTTGATACTTTTGATATGGATGAACTTGTGGGAGGATAAAGAGTTTATTGATGTAATTTGTATCGGATTCCGAGACGTGGGCCCGGGGTCGGGTTTTGTTAATTTCAGGATTTGTGTTGTAATTTGATTATTTTCGCATAGGCCTCGTTCCCTTGGCATATTTTGACGTCATGATTCTGATTTTGGATTGATTCGACGCGAGTTGAGGCCGAGGCGAGAGGCAAAGGCATTGCGGGCTAGAGTTTGGACCGGATAGAGGTAAGTAATGATTGTAAATGCTGTCCTGAGGGTAAGAAACCCCAGATATCACATCGTTATGCTACTTTGAGGTGACGCACATGCTAGATGACGAGCGTGGGGTCGTGCACCATTGGGAGTTGTGACTTAGTCTATCCCGTATGACTGTTTAACTGCGTATTTGATTGAAAACTATTTGCTATCGTCATGTTTTGGGATGAATGTCATATTTGGGCCTCGTGCCAACTGTTTGGACCCTTAGGGGATTTTACTACTATTCCTCACTGTTTTGACTTCGTATTTGTACTCACTCATGCTATATTCTATTGTTTTCACAACTTAGCCATCTTTACTCGTTTTTGATATTTTAAATGATATTTTGGGCTAAGCATCATGTTTTACTGTTGCCCGTGTGGCTTGTGAGATTATGACTGAGTAAGGCCGAGGGCCTGTGTTGTGAGGATACTATAGGATCGGGCTGCGCACCACAGTAGTATTATACCGATTCATGATTATGAGGCTGAGGACCAGAGTTGCTACGCCATAAGATGGATTTATATGAGGCCAAGAGCCTGTTTGATTATGACACGAGATGGCTTATTATTGCACTTTGCCGTAAGGGTCCCCTCCCGGAGTCTGTACACCCCCAGTGAGTACGGGTACCTAATGTGAGACGTGATATAGCCCAAGGGGCTGATGTTGTTCCATGTTATTGCCCGAGAGGGTGATATGAGTGATTGTGAGATAGCCTGAGGGGCTGATTTTGTTGGTATTGTGCCCGAGGGGTTGATTTTATGTGTCTATCTTTTCTCATTGCTTTTCATTCACTCGTTTATCTGCTAAAAGATGTTTTAAAGAGGTTTTTACTGAACTAAGGTGTCTCTACGAGTTTTTACTATTTTATTGCCTTGTTCTGGTTTTATACTACCTCTTTATAGCATTTTGCTATGTTTTACGTATTTTCTTATTGCTCAGCTGCCTTTACTTTTATTACTTACTGAGTTGGCGTACTCACATTACTCCCTGCACCCTGTGTGCAGATTCAGGAGTCTCGGATCACGCTAGCGAGGGTTGATTGCTTTCCAGCAGATTGTTCGGAGTTGACTAGGTAGCTGCTTGGCATTCGCAGTCCGGTGCTTCCCCTTCCTATCTTTACTTTCCTTTGTACTAGTTGTGTAATAGACTGTGTAGTCTTTATCATACTCTTAGACAGATGTTTAGATGCTCATGACTGGTGACACCCCAATGTCGGGCTGTGTTATTTCCACGATTGTTCTATTTCACTCTTTACTTTGGGATTTATAGTTGTTTATGACTTAAAAATCAATTATTATAACTGTTTTTTAAATGGCTTAAGGGTTTGTGCCGGCATGTCTTGTTTCACGAGAGGCGCCATGTCACGACCCAAACCGATGGGCCGCGACAGTCACCCGGTACCTTACTCAACCGAGTACCAATGTAACGTATCTTTCTTATTACCTTATCATATACACATGACATACGGGCCTAATAGGCCAACATGATTATTAATAAACCCAAGATATCGGCCGACAAGGCCGTACAATCTTTTACATACATGACATATGTCTACAAGCCTCTAAGAGTACATAAGTGTCACAAAGGTCGGGTCAGAGTCCCGCCATACTAAACAATAGACGTCTAAATCATACTAACCAAATACGCAACTCCGAAGCAAATGGAGCGCACCAACATCTTCCGCTGAGCTGATAGCCTAGTTGGAGGGCTCTCGACCTTTCTATCAGGACCTGCGGGCATGAAACGCAGCGTCCCCAGGCAAAAAGGACGTCAGTACGAATAATGTACCGAGTATGTAAGGCACATGAGTAAGTACATCAGAGACATGGAAGAAATATAGAGTACATGACCCAACCCATAAACCCGAATAACTTTGTAAATCATAAATTACTTTCAGTGTCATGCATATGCGTATGAATGTCATGTTGTGCATAAGTATATGTTTCATAACATCATCAGCCTCTGAGGGCATCCCATCATATCATATCGGCCACTGTGGGCAAAATCATCATCGTATACCAGCTGATCAGGTGGTGGTGCGTATATAACGCCATAACCTTTCCCATATCCCATATACATATATATACATACATATATACGCGTATATAACGCCGTTTGAATACATACATATATATGCGTATATAACGCCATTTGAATACATACCCATATATGCGTATATAACGTCGTTTGAATCATATTTCAGCCACTGTGGGCAACATCATCATCATATACCAGCTGATCAGGTGGTGGTGCGTATATAACGCCATAACCTTTTCCCATATCCCGTATACATATATTTACATATATACGCGTATATAACGCCATCTGGTCATGGGTCAATGCACATGAATGCAATGCATAAAAAGTACGTCAATAAAATCATTCGGAATGTCATAAGACAATCTTGTCCTTACCTTTCTCTCTCTCACTCAATCATTCTTTTTCTCTCGGCAGTTTAAAATCTTCATTGCATAAATAAATGAAATAATACAACTTATGATTAATTAGCTGAAGGATAGTAATAATGATAATAAAACTGATTGATTACTCAACTTACGTTAAAAAACTCAAAGGTCATCATTTGTAACTTCTGACACCTTTGTATTCCAAAAGTATTTATTGATTAATTTTGTATATTATTAGTATGTGAGATTCAACCTTATTTCTTCATCCAAGCACACGGAAGCCTCCAACTCTCCCACTCTCTATTTGTTCTTCTTTTTCCATTTAGATATGAAGTTCATGAATGAAAAGTTTACAAAGTTTATCCTTGGTAAGAATAAATTTGGTGGTGAAAAGTTTTAGGTTGTCAAGTACAATCATAAACCTAGCAGGTAATTTGACTTGATGCCTCAGTAATACCCTAGCCTTCATATACCTTTGATGATTATAAGCAAAATATTCAGGACAATAACCACAAACGTTCTAACAATTACTTGTGAGTTTTCAAAAGCTGGAGTACGATTTCGAGAAAAATTTCTTTAAATTCCTATGCATGCCTCTAAGTGAAAGGTAGCCTTCTTTTAGGAACTTTATATTTTTTTTATTTAATTTTTATTTATAATTCAAAAATATTTTTTGAAATTTATATTTATTAATATAGGTTACACGCGCAACGCGCGTGCTTAGACACTAGTCATTTTACAAGAATGAACAACATAGACATCCTTACTGCTAAGAGTAAAACCACTTATGGAATAGCATTACGTTTACGTATCGTTACTTGGATCATGCCAAAAGAAAGAAAATTTAGCCTTAACATACCTGTTCCTGGAATTAATAGAACGAATCTGCTTCTGCATAATATGGACGAAAGTCTGCTTGAAACTCTTGAAATTCAAGAACGAAATTGGTTTTCTGCTTTGTAACGTTTTCAAAGACGAGATGTCTTTGAATTTTAATTTGAACTAAGAATCAGATTTTATTAAAACCAAGTGACTACTATTTTCCCCAAGTGATTTTTTTAAACCAAGAAATATGGTTATCACTTTACTTTAGGATAGTAAAGCTTGAAGTCTTGAATATCAGAAAGCAAAAGTAACGTTTTTGGTTCTTCAGGCTTTAAATATAAAGTCTTCAAACTAATCATCACAAGTCTTGTTTTCCAAGACTTAAAGCTTAGTCATTTCCATGATTTAGCCATTTGGCAAAGGTGACTATTAGTCACTTCTAATTTCGTGGCTTTTTGCCACGTGGGGTGGGGGTGGGATGTTAATTAATTAATTTATTTTATCCACTTATTAGTCAATGGGGTAATGTCCTATTACCCGGTAATTAATCAATTACCTGCATAATTTAAAAATTATCCCAAATTACTTAAAATTCTACTTATTTTTAATACACCTTCTACCACTTCTTATAATACACTTTACTATCATGGTAATATGGTATCATATAAAATTAATACATACACTATTATTCCAGTAAAATATCCATATAAAAATATATACATAAATATGAAGTTATCTTTGTCACAGTGTAACTTCATCCCAAAACCATATATCAGGTATAAAAACTCTTTTTGTGAACACATGCAAAGATAGCACATTGAAGTAGGCAGTGTATGATTAAGTAAACCAAGAAACTTATTCTTCTTATCTAATAGTTTAATAATATACTATGACATACATATCTATTATGGGAACAAGTCCACGTGAACCCACCTTGAAAGATTTAAAAAGAAAATATCATTTTGTCTTCATCCCAACATAGAACTTTGGAAATATTCAATTACTAATAAATCATGGAATTTTATAAAGTTAAAACATACACTAATTTTTTTTTACAGAGACGTGAAGATTATGGCATTGGTAAAAAAAAAGTTTCACTCAAAATACCATATCAAATATATATATATATAACGATATCAAGGTTGTTAAACTTACGGGGTGTGACACGCCATTACGACCGGGTTCGGTTTGGGGTCATGACAAGTTGGTATCAGAACCTAGGTTACATATCTCTCACGAGTCATGAGCAGGTTTAGTAGAGTCTCGTGGATCGGTACGGAGACGTCTGTATTTATCCTCGGGAGGTTGCAGAACCTATAGGAAAACTTCATATTCTTGAAATTCTTGTCGTGCAAATTTGTTGATTCGAGTACTAAACTTATATTGTTCTATTCTCTCACGGGTGGTGAGGACACATGCTACCGGTCAGGATGGACGACCACCAGTACCACCAGTTGTGGCCACTAGAGGCCGAGGACGCGGTCATGGTCGCGGTAGGGGCAGGGGTGTGGCCCGCACAGCAGCTAGGGTAGCACCTGCAGATCCACCAGCCACCCCAGTTTAGGATCAGGTCCCAGTTGTGGACGCTCCAGCAGTACCAGCTTAGGCACCAGCTATGCCCATTGTGATTCCGGGTCTTCAGGAGTCCTTGGCTCAGATTCTATCAATATGCACTGGCCTAGCTCAGGCAGTTTCAGTTACTATTGCCACAACTACTTCTCAGGCCGGGGGAGGTACTCAGACTCCCGCCGCTCGCACACCTGAGCAGATCGTGCAGGGACTTCAGACACCAGGGGCACATCCAACCCAGCTGGTTGTAGCTGCTCAAGACTATGTAGCTCCTGCTACGCCAGAGGACGAGCAACGCAGGTTGGAGAGGTTTGGTAGACTTTAGCCTCCGACTTTTAGTGGTGCAGAGGGCGAGGATGCCCAGGGTTTCTTGAACAAGTGTCAAAGGATTCTTCGTACAACGAGTATTTTGGAGACCAACGGGGTCTCTTTCACTACTTTTCAGTTTTCTGGAGCTGCCTTCACTTGGTGGGAGGCTTATGAGAGGTGTAGGTCTGTTGGTGGATCACCCCTTACCTGTCAACAGTTGTCCGTTCTCTTTTTGGAGAAGTATGTGCCACAGTATCGCAGAGAGGAGCTGCGTAGGCAGTTCGAGTGGTTGTGTTAGGAAGATATGACCGTGACGCAATATAAGATAAGGTTCTCAGAGTTAGCTCATCATGTTGTTTGGTTGGTTCCTACGGAGAGAGAGAGGATTCGAAGGTTCGTTGATGGCCTCACATATCAACTTCGAATTCTCATGACAAGGGAGAGCGTGTCTGGTGCTACTTTTGAGGAGGTTGTTGACATTGCTCGCGAGATTGAGTCAGTTCGTCGTCAGGAGCGAGATGAGAGGGAAGCCAAGAGGCCTTGGGGATCTGGTAGTTATAGTGTTGCTCCTTTGAGGGGTCAGTTTCAGCATGGCAAAGGTCGCCCATTCAGACATGCTCAGTCAGCTCGCCCAGGTTACTGTGGGGCGTCATCGGGTCATGGTTTTCATAGTTCTCATCAGGGCCAGTCATGACTCAATGCCCTTCTAGCCCAGAGTTTGTCCCGTGCTCCATCAACTCAGGGCTCTTCCATGCCAGGTGCATCTGCTAGTCATTCCGGTGCTAGGGGTTCCCCTCAATCCCTGTCTCCAACACCAGAGCGTTACTATAAGTGTGGAGACTTGGGTCATATGTGGAGGTAGTATCCTCGTCGTCTTGGGGGTTCATCTCATCAAAGGAGTCAGTCATCGGCTTTAGCACCAGTTACTTCACCACTACCCACCCACCCAGCTAGGGGTGGAGGTCAGTCAGCTAAGGGTCGCCCTAGAGGGGGAGGTCGATTAGGTGGCAGTCAGGCCCGTTTCTATGCACTCCCAGCTAGACCCGATGCTATTGCTTCAGATGTTGTGATTACAGGTATTGTCTTAGTCTGCCGTAGAGATGCCTCTGTGTTATTTGATCCCGGTTCCACTTTTTCATATGTGTCACCATATTTTGCTCGTTATTTGGATATGCCCTATGAGTCTCTTGTTTCATCTGTTCGTGTATCTACTCCGGTGGGCGATCTATTGTTGTGGACCGTGTGTACCGGTCGTGTGTGGTGACTATTGGGGGTCTAGAGACCCGAGTGGACCTATTATTGCTTTGTATGGTGGACTTTGATGTGATATTGGGTATGGATTGGCTATCTCTGTGTTGTGCTATTTTGGACTGTCATGCTAAGACAGTGACATTGGCTATGCCGGGTGTGCCACGGATTGAGTGCGAGGTTTGACTGATTATGTTCCCAGTAGGGTGATTTCATTCTTAAAGGCCCAGCATATGGTTGGGAAGGGTTGTCTTTCTTACTTAGCCTTTGTGAGGGATGTCGGTGCAGAGACTCCTAGTATTGATTTTGTTCCTGTTGTGAGGGATTTTCCCAATGTGTTTCCTGCAGACCTGTCGGGCATGTCGCCAGACAGGGATATTGATTTTGGTATTGATCTGGTGCATGGCACTCAGCCCATTTCTATTCCATTGTATCGTATGGCACCAGCGGAGTTGAAGGAGTTAAAGGAGCAACTTTAGGAACTCCTTGATAAAGGGTTAATTCGGCCTAGTGTGTCGCCTTGGGGTGCGCCTGTTCTATTTTTGAAGAAGAAGGATTGTACGATGAGGATGTGCATTGATTACAAGTAGTTGAACAAATTTACAATCAAGAACAAGTATCCTTTACATCGTATCGATGATTTGTTTGACCAGCTTCAGGGAGCGAGAATGTTCTCCAAGATTGATCTCCATTCAGGTTATCACCAGTTGAAGATCAGGGACTCGGTATTCTTAATACAGCTTTCAGGACCCGATATGGTCATTATGAGTTCCTGGTGATGTCTTTTGGGCTGACCAATGCCCAGCAACGTCCATGCATTTGATGAACAGCCTGTTTCGGCCTTATCTCGACTCATTTGTCATAGTTTTTATTGATGATATTCTGGTGTACTCGCATAGTTAGGAGGAGCACGCGGAGCATTTGAGAGTTGTGTTGAGAGATTGAGGGAGGAGAAGCTTTATGCAAAGTTCTCTAAATGTGAGTTTGGGCTCAGTTTAGTGGCTTTCTTGGGGCACATGGTGTCCAACGAAGGTATTCAGGTTGATCCGAAGAAGATAGAGGCGGTTCAGAATTGGCCCAGACCATCCTCAGCCACAAAGATTTGTAGCTTTCTTGGTTTGGCAGGTTATTACCGTCAGTTTGTTCAGGGATTTTCATCTATCGCTTCACCCTTAACCAAGTTAACTCAAAAGGGTGTTCCATTCATGTGGTCGGATGAGTGTGAGGAGAGCTTTCAGAAGCTCAAGACCACCTTGACAACAGCTCTAGTGTTAGTTTTGCCATCAGCTTTAGGTTTACATACTGTGTATTGTGATGCTTCGAGAGTTGGTATTGGGTGTGTGTTGATGCAGGAGGGTAGAGTTATTAATTATTCTTCTCGTCAGTTGAAGCCCCATGAGAAGAACTACCATGTTCATAATTTGGAGTTGGCTGCCATTGTTCCCGCATTGAAGATTTGGAGGCATTCTTTGTATGATGTGTCTTATGAGGTGTTTACTGATCATCGTAGCCTCCAGTACTTGTTCAAGCAGAAGGATCTCAATTTGAGGTAGCGGAGATGGTTGGAGTTGCTAAAGGATTATGATATTACTATTTTGTACCATCCGGGGAAGGCCAATGTGGTGGTTGATGCCTTGAGTAGGAAGGCGGTAAGTATGGGGAGTTTAAAATATATTCCAGTTGGGGAGAGACCTCTTCCAGTTGTTTTTTAGGCCTTGGCCAATCGGTTCATGAGGTTAGATATTTCGGAGCCCAGTTAGGTATTGGCTTGCGTGATTTCTCGGTCTTCCTTATTTGATCGCATCAAAGAGCACCAGTATGATGATCCTCATTTGCTTGTCCTTAAGGACAGAGTTTAGCATGATGATGCCAGATATGTGACCATTGGTGATGATGGGTGTTGATGATACATGGCCAGATATGTGTGCCCAATATAGATGGGATTTGGGAGTTGATTCTGGAGGAGGCTCATGGCTCGCGGTATTCCATTTATCCGGGTTCCGCGAAGATGTATCGGGATCTGAGATAGCATTATTGGTGGAGGAGAATGAAGAAGGACAATGTGGGATTTGTAGCTCGGTGTCTCAATTGTCAGCAGGTGAAATATGAGCATCAGAGACTAGGTGGCTTGCTTCAGCAGATGGATATTCCAGAGTAGAAGTGGGAGCGGATCACCATGGACTTTGTAGTTGGGCTCCCTCGGACTTTGAAGAAGTTCGATGCTATTTGGGTGATTGTGGATCGGCTGACCAAGTCCGCGCACTTCATTCCTATGTGTACTACCTATTCTTCAGAGTGGTTGGCAGAGATCTATATCCGGGATATTGTTCGTTTGCATGGTGTCCTAGTTTCCATCATTTCAGATAGGGGCACTCAGTTTATTTCACAGTTTTAGAGGTCTGTATAGCGAGAGTTGGGTGCTCAGGTTGAGTTGAGCACAACTTTTCACCCTCAAACGGACGGGCAGTCCGAGCGCACTATTCAGATGTTGGATAACATGTTGTGTGCTTGTGTCATTGATTTTGGAGGGTCATGGGATCAGTTTCTACCGCTCGTGGAGTTTTCTTGTAACAACAGTTATCAGTCGAGTATTCAGATGACTCCTTATGAGGCTTTGTATGGGAGGCGGTGTAGATCTCCAGTTGGTTGGTTTGAGTCGGGCGAGGCTAGACTATCGGGTACAGACTTAGTGCAGGATGCTTTAGATAATGTGAAGGTGATTCAGGAGAGGTTTCGTACAGCGCAGTCGAGACAAAAGAGTTATGCTGACAGAAAGGTTCGGGATGTGTCCTACATGGTTGGTGAGAAGGTTCTGTTGAAGGTTTCACCCATCAAGGGTGTTATGAGATTTGGGAAGAAAGGTAAATTGAGTCCTCGGTTCATTGGGCCTTTTGAGGTACTTCGGAGGATTGGGGAGGTGGCTTATGAGCTTGGTTTGCCACCCAGCTTGTCGAGTGTGCATCCGGTATTTCATGTTTCTATGCTTCGGAAGTATATTGGTGATCCGTCTCATGTATTGGAGTTTAGCACGGTTTAGTTAGATGATGATTTGACTTATGATGTGGAGCCAGTAGCTATTTTGGGGCGTCAGGTTTGAAAGTTGAGGTCAAAGGATATAGCTTCAGTGAAGGTGTAGTGGAGAGGTCGGCCCGTGGAGGAGGCTACCTGTGTCACGATCCATTTCCATAATAGGTCATGATGGCGCCCATTTCCATAATAGGTCATGATGGCGCCCAGCACCATTGTCAGGCAAGCCAACGCGGAAAATACTACATAAACTTTCGTTTACTTTTATCCGAAAATAGTTGAAATAATTCTTTAAGTTGAAATAAAAATCAAAAATAATTAATAAAGTCAAATAATCATACAACCCCAAAATGATACAGTCTACTAATGTGTGTGCCAAGACCTGGTGTCACAAGCTGTGGGCAACTAGTAGAATATACAAAAGAATCACACTATCCTACTGTCCGAAACAGAATAGACAGCAAAAATACATAATAAAGACTTCTTCAGGCTGCTAAAATGGCAAGGGAGGGAAGCAGCTCACCGTAGAAGTCTTGAGTCCGCTCAAGGATGCGCACCAGACTGATAGCCAGATACACCTGCCTCGGATCTTGTACAATTAAGTACAAAAGTGTAGTATGAGTACTTAAACAATATGTACCCAGTAAGTATCCCGTCTAATCTCGAAGAAGTAGAGACGAGAGGTCGACTTGATACTTACTAGGGTGAAATAATATGAGAAGAATTTATAATAAGAATAGATAGCACAATTTATTAACGTTTTATGGCAATGAGTAACAGTTCTTTTTCCAAATAATGTCATGGTATCCATTTACATTTTCAAGGCATATATGAAGTTCTGTCCATTGAGAAAGTGCTAAGGAAATCATGCACAAATAACACCGAGGGACGTACGACCCAATCCAACATAAAAATAAATTGTGCACTGCCGAGGGTCAAACGGCTCGAACCATAGATGCATCTATTACCCCGCTCGCGAATCACACGTGCAACACGGTCAAACATAAATAAAATCATCACAAGCTCATGAATCACACGTGTGACGCGGTCAACTATAAATAAGCTCATCAACAAGCAGACAATAATATATATATATCGGAGGGGTAGTTATTCACAGGAATATCCAAATTCTCTTTTAAAAAAACAAACAGGATAAAGTTCCTCCACTAGTCTCATTTACCTTAATCAAAATAATTTATACGAATCCGAATTTATCATCAAGTTACAAGAATATCACGTAGAGCATGCTTTTGGGTCCTAGACTACCTGGACTTAACATAGTAGTAGCTACGCACGGACTCTCGTCACCTAGTGCGTACGTAGCCCCCCCGCATATAATAGCAATTGATTCTATTATTACACCTATGGGGAGAATTCCCTCTTACAAGGTTAGAAAGGAGACTCACCTCGCTTCAAAGTGCACTTCCAATACCAAGAACGAGTCCAAGCCCTCAATTCGAAGCCGAACGATCCCAAACTAGTTAAATGAGGTAAGAACTAATCAATATAGGTTCACAAGATCGAATTCTAGCTATTTAAGCAATTTCCCAACCTTTAACACAAGTTTCCTTAAATCCGACCCCGGGCCCACATGCTCGGATTTCTGAAATTTTTCGAAGGAAGTTGTTCTCTATAACCTAAGGATCGATAATATATAATTTCTAATTTATTCTATAGCAAATTTCGTGGTTAAATCTAACTTTCTTTAAAACCCTAGGTTTTTGCTCTAACCCCATGATTTCACCTTAATGCTAGTGTTTAATCTACCCAAGACAAAATTATTAAACTAGAAATAGGTAGAACACACTTATCTCAAGATGCTAGATGAAAATCTTCTCTTAAAGGCTCTAAAATCGCCAATGGAAGAGTGAAAAAGTGATAAAAATGACTTAGAACCCGTATTAAATGAACCTCACTGTCTCAGCGATTTCTGCATCTGCGAAAAGAGGACAGCATATGCGAAAGGGGCTAAAATGGCTGGGACCGCTTCTACGGTCTTGGAGCTGCTTCTGCGGCTTGGGAGCCGCTTCTGCGGTTCCTAGCCTAGCCTGCCCTAGGCCGCATCTGCGATGAAAGAACCACTTCTGTCTCGCACCTGCGGTCCACCAACCGCATGTGCGATTATGACAAAAGCAGCAGCTTCAGCTCTTCTCAAAAAATTTCACTTCACTCGAGCCTCATCCGATTGACGCTCGGGGCTCCCGGGCCCCGCCCGAACATACTGACAAGTCTGAAATCACGAGACAGACCTACTCGAACCTTCGGAACACCAGAAACAACGCTAAATCTAGGAATCACCCCCTAAATCCAAATGAATCAAACTTATGAACTTCAAGTTCTAAATTTTTCTCTAACGGGCCAAAATGCCCTTAAATTACTCGGATTGACTCCAAATTTTACAAGCGAGTCTTAAAGGATATTTTAGACCTGTACCAGACTTCGGAACCAACATACGAGCCCGATACCTATGAAATCAATCATTAATTAGTTTCTTTAAATCCTTAGAACGTCAGATTAACAATTTCTAAAAAAATCATTACTCGGGCTACGGACCTCGGAATTCGATTTCGGGCATACGTCTAGGTCCCATATTTTCCCACGGACCCTCCGGGACCATCAAATCATGAATCCGGGTCCGTTTGCTTAGAATGTTGACCAAAGTCAAACTTAGTCTTTTAAGAAAATTCTAAGGAATCAAATGGGCATATTTCACTCCAAACTCTTCCAAATCCCGAACCAACCGTCCCCGCAAGTCGAAAATTAGCTAAAGCAAGCACGGGAAGTTTTATTTAAGGGAACGAGGTTCTAGAAGGCAAAATGACCGGGTGGGTCGTTACAACCTAGGAGACCAAGCGGGAGATACAGAGCAGATATCCTCACCTGTTTGAGGCTTCAGGTATATTTCTTGACTCATTCAAGGACGAACGTTTGTTTAAGAGCCGACCGGTCGTTTCATGTGTTACCACTCTGTTTCCCCCATTTCTGCTTCTTATTGTCTTGTTCATCTGTATTATATGTTATCGGGTCGGCTGGCTCAGGTTCGGAGAGGTTTTGGTAAGGTTTGAGACACTTAGTCTCTTTTGAGTAAGCTTAAGTTGGAAAGGTCAACCGGATGTTGACTTATGTGAAAAAGGGCTCGAATGTGAATTCCGATGGTTTGGATAGCTTTAGGAGGTGATTTGGGACTTAGGAGTGTGATCGAAACGTGTTTCGGAGGTTTGTAGAAGATTTAGACTTGAATTGGCGAAATTGGAATTTTGGCGTTTTCCGGTTAATAGGTGAGATTTTGATATAGGGGTCGGAATGAAATTCCGAGAGTTGCAATAGGTCTATTGTATCATTTAGGATGTGTGTGCAAAATTTCAGGTCATTCGAACGTGGTTTGATAGACTTTTTGATCAAAAGCGGAATTCGGAAGATTTTTGGAACCTTGGGCTTGAATCCGATGTGATTTGGTTGATTCAATGTTGTTTGAGGTGTTTTGAAGATTGGTATAAGTTTGGATAGTGGTATATGACTTGTTCGTGCTTTTAGTTGAGGTCCCGGGGGCCTCGGGGTGATTTCGGATGGTTGACGGGAGATTTTGGAGTTGAGTTTGGCAGGTGAAGTTATTGTTACTGTCATAACCGCACTTGCGGTTGGGAGGCCGTAGGTGCGATGCCCACAAAAGCGGAAGGCAAGCCGCAGATGCGGCCAAGAGGGAAGTTAGCTGGAACCGCATAAGAGGCTACTGGAGCACACCTACAATAGCGCAGGTGTGGGCATTTTGTCGCAGATACAGAATTGGGACTTTAACTGAAAACCGCAGGTACGGTGGGTTAGACTGCAGAAGCAGAACCGCAAAAGTGGAAAAGGACAGCAGGTGCGGAATCCCTGGGTTAGAAAGTATATATTTCATCCTTCGCGATTTTCAGCCTTTCTTCACCATTTTTAAATCGATTTTGGAGCTTTTGGGGGAATTTTGAAGAGGGAATCAGAGGGAACTTCATTGAGGTAAGATTTTTGAATATAAAACTCGTTCCTATGGTGTTATTTCATTGATTAGGCTTGAAATTTATAGAAATTGGTGGGTAAATATTGAAGAAACTAGGACTTGTAATTGGAGACCCTGATTAAGGATTTGAGGGGTCATTTGTGGTCGGATTTTGGTACTTTTGATATGGATGAACTCGTGGGAGGATAAAGAGTTTATTGATGTAATTTATATCGGATTCCGAGACGTGGGCCCGGGGGTCGGATTTTTTTAATTTAGGGATTTGTGTTGTAATTTGATTAGTTTTGCATGGGCTTCGTTACCTTGGCATATTTTGACATCATAATTCTGATTTGGATTGATTCGACGCGAGATGAGGCCGAGGCGAGAGGCAAAGGCATCGCGGGCTAGAGTTTGGACCGGATAGAGGTAAGTAATAATTGTAAATGTTGTCCTGAGGGTAAGAAACCCTAGATATCACATCGTTATGCTACTTTGAGGTGACGCACATGCTAGATGACGAGCGTGGGGTCGTGCACCATTGGGAGTTGTGACTTAGTCCATCCCGTATGACTGTTTAACTGCATATTTGATTGAAAACTGTTTGCTATCGTCATGTTTTGGGATGAATGCCATATTTGGGCCTCGTGCCAACTGTTTGGACCCTTAGGGGATTTTACTACTATTCCTCACTGTTTTGACTTCGTATTTATACTCAGTCATGCTATATTCTACTGTTTTCACAACTCAGTCATCTTTACTCATTTTTGATATTTTAAATGACATTTTGGGCTGAGCATCATGTTTTACTGTTGCCCGTGTGGCTTGTGAGATTCTGACTAAGTAAGGCCGAGGGTTTGTGTTGTAAGGATACTATAAGATCGGGTTTGCGCTCCACAATAGTATTATACTGATCCATGATTATGAGGCCGAGGTCCTGAGTTGTTACGCCATAAGATGGCTTGATATAAGGCCGAGAGCCTGTTTGATTATGCCACGAGATGGCTTATTATTGCGCTTGGGCCGTAAGGGGACCCTCCCAAAGTCTGTACACCCCCAGTGAGCGCGAGTACCCAGTGTGAGATGTGATATAGCCCGAGGGGCTGATGTTGTTCTATGTTATTGCCCGAGAGGCTGATACGAATGATTGTGAGATAGCCCGAGGGGTTGATTCTATTGGTATTTTGCCCGAGGGGCTGATTTTTATGTGTCTATCTTTTCTCACTGCTTTTCATTCACTCGTTTAGCTGCTAAAAGAGGTTTTAAAGAGGTTTTTATTGAACTAAGGTGCCTCTACAAGTTTTTACTATTTTATTGCTTTGTTTTGGTTTTATACTTCCTCTTTGTAGCATTTTGTTGTGTTTTACGTGTTTTCTTATCGCTCAGTTGCCTTTACTTTTATTACTTACCGAGTTAGCGTACTCACATTACTCCCTGGACCCTATGTGCAGATTCAGGAGTCTCGGGTCATGCTAGCGAGGGCTGATTGCTTTCCAGCAGACTGTTCGGAGTTGACTAGGTAGCTGCTTGGCGTTCGCAGCCCAGTGCTTCGCCTCCCTATCTTTACTTTCCTTTGTACTAGTTCTGTAATAGACTGTGTAGTCTTTATCATGCTCTTAGACAGATGTTTTGATGCTCACGACTGGTGACACCCCGATGTCGAACTGTGTTGTTTCCGCAATTGTTCTATTTCACTTTTTATTTTGGGATTTATAGTTATTTATTACTTAAAAATCAATTATTATAACTGTTTTTAAATGGCTTAAGGGTTTGTGTCGGCTGTCCTTGTTTCACGAGAGGCGTCATCACGACCGGGTCCAGTTTGGGGTCATGAAAAATAAAAATTATTTCTTTATTTGTTAGAATTTTTAACAGCTCTTGTTGATAAAAAAAGGTCAAATCCACAGAGGTATTGTTACTTTTTTTTATCATGACTAATAAGGTTGTAAAATGCGAATTGTTTCATATAATTCCACTTCATTTTTAAAAAAATAAATCATTAACCTAATATTTACTCACTGTAAAAATAAATTAGAAAGTATAATACATATCCTCAAAAAAGCTTTACTGATGAATGTAATCAAGATTTTTTAATTCTTCAATTTACCAGAGGCAGTTACGCTCCTCTTGCAATGATCAGTCTGGAACTATATTCACGAAAAAACTTCTTCGTTTACTGACCTTCAAAACATGTGATATCATTTCTAACTTATATATACCTTTTTTAAATTGATAAATTGCAATAAGTTCTTATAATCGTTAAAAAATTTCATTACCTTTCTCTATTACAGCAACATAATAAAGTTAAAGTGTAAAGTCACCTTCATCATAACATATATAGGTATATGTAGATTTTCCTCAACAAATAACTTTTCATAAGAAGAAAAAAATAACTTTCAACACTTACAACAGAAGTCATTTCTCTACAAAATTGTCATCTTGGTAGACGGATGTGATTTACAAAGAAAGTTCTTTTAGGCTTTGGCTATGGTTATATTCATTGAGAAAAGCACGAGATGTGGTAATAGAAATAGGATAGATTCTGAGACATGATTGTATACTGGACCACGCCATACCCTTACATAAAGTCTAGAGATGGATGAGGAGAAAAATTAAGATCTATAACGTGTACAAGCAAATGTTGCCAAGTTCTAGCATGGCAATATAATGTAAACTGTCAACATATCATGAACGATGGAGATTGCAAGTATCCGAGTTCGGTATCAGTGGTACTTTGAGAATAGAAAGCAGAGAGCACATAATACCAGCTAATTAAGCTTATCCTCCACTCAATAAAGGAAGGCTAAATAGTTTAGCATATTTTGAGAGATCAAGAGGAAAATAAGGGACCAGTTAAGAAAATAAAGAAGATTTTACAAGATGAAAATAGATTTTGGAGCAGCCCTCCTTCCAAGATACTAACACGAAGTTTGTTTTGAAGGAAAAAATTTGATAATACCTAGCGATTGTAAGCTTGAGCAAGGAACCAAAACTTGTCAGATTCAAAACTAAGATACATGACTAAATCAATATGTGGGGTATGCTTTTGTTGATACTACTGCGAGAATTAGATCTAACTAATGAAATAGGGCAAAGCTGAGAGAGTTAAGTCATAAAACCTCATAACGTTGGAAAGATATAGTTTAGTGAGTAAAAAGAAGAAAATATATATTTTATAACACATTGAACAAATGGGGATTATGGATTCCAAAAGCCCCAACCTAAAATGTAATCTATAACACATTAAATAATTGGGGTTATGGACTTGAAAAGTCACAACCTTCAATGATGAGGTGTGAGATATGGATGTAGATTTTTAAAATAAGATAAATGGTTTGAAAAAGGGAAAAAATGAGGAAAAATAATAAATAGAATTCCTCACTATGAGATAGGCCACATCAACTCTTCAATTCCTCCCTTAGGGAGAGAGAGAGAGAGAGATTTTTTGAAACTGTTTGAAAGGGTAAGGATATGATCAGCGTTTGATGGGTAAAAATTTCATGGGTCGCCTTATTTGGTCACTATTATTTAATTTGTATTTATTTTTTAAAAGAAGTTTAACTGATACTCAATTTTTGGGTAACTTCGGATACCCATGCTTTTCTCTTCTTCTTCGTTGTTATTTTCTTTTTCTAGATATGTATTCATGTCCCATGTATTCAAGAACCATTTATTTTTTTCTTCTTCTTCTTCTTAGTTATAAATCACCATTATAGGTTGTGCTTAAGATTTCTTTTTTCCTCCTCTTAGTTACGAAATGGGTTTATTGGATTTGTTGACAACTGATTATTGAGTTTATTCTTTATAATATTTGAAAGTTATGTTTCAAATTTGGGCCATATGGAGTAGATTTGGGCATTGAGTCGTGTGTTGGATTGTGCAAATTCAAAGAACAAGTTTATATTTCAGAATTTAAGATTCGATTTGTAAAGTTGCATTGAAGAGATAGAACTATTTAAGATTCGAATTTTTTGAAGTTCCATTAGAAGCATAGAAGGACTTAAGATCAAGTCGCACTAAAGAGATAAAACTATTCGAATTTTTTGAAGTTGCAGTTAAAAGATAAAAGAACTTAAATTTGAATTTTAAGTTGAAAAGATAAAACTACTTCAAATTCTTATAGAATTTTTTTTTTTAAATTTGTGCAATACAAATATTACTTTAATAACATCCTCAAAAGGAGCTTTTGCATCTATACTCAGTTTTGGGGTCACAATTAAACCTATATTCACTTTGCAAAAAAATTGCAAGTCTACCTACTTTACGATCAACTTCAGACTTATGAGGTATGAAGTTAAAAAAAATTAATCTAAAGTGCAATGCACTTAAGGCCAAATAGGTCTGAAGTGCAATAAATATTATCATGCACTTAAGGTCAGAGAGTCTGAAGTAAAAAAAAATTATAATTCAGATGCACTTAAGGCCAAATAAGTTTGAAGTACAACCAATGGTTTCATGTAGTTAAGGCCAATAAGTCTGAAGTAAAAATTTGCACTTCAGATGCACTTAAGGCCAAATAGGTTTGAAGTGCAACAAATGGTTTCATGCACTTAAACCCAAATAAGTCTGAAGTGTAAAAATTGCAGTTCAGATGCACTTAAGGCCAAATAGGTTTGAAGTGCAACCAATGGTTTCATGCACTTAAGGCCAATAAGTCTTAAGTGAAAAAAAATGCACTTCAGATGCACTTAAGTCCAAATAGGTATGAAGTACAACCAACATTTTCATGCACTTAAGGCCAAATAGGCCTAAAATGCAAATTACCCTGAAACAGAAAATTTGTTTCTTCAAATTTTAACAATCCAATATACGATTTAACACCTAAATCTACTCCAAATGAGATTAAATTTGAAACGTTACCTCCAAATATCATCAAAAACAAACCCCAATTATCAGTTTATCAAAATAACAATAAATTAACGAACCCATTTTGCAATTAAGAAGAAGAAGAAGAAGAAGAAGAAGAAACGCTAAGCAATAGTAAAAAATAAAGCGTCACAGCAGCTCACCATTATAAAATATCATAAACTACCTTAAAATATGTTCACAAACATCATATCAAGAAGAAGAAGAACAATTAAGAAGAAAGAGGAGAAAAAGGTCCGAAATTGTTTAAACTTTGGGTACTAGTTTAAAAATTTGTAAAAGTGGATACATGTTAAATTGGGACGATCAAATATGACGCCCCCTGTAATTTTTACACCTCAAAATTGTGTACCTATGAAAATGCTCCTATTTGGGGGAGATTGAGGGTTGGAATTGCGGTGGGCTGCCCCAACGGAAACGCCCAATAAACTTTATACTGGACAATAGCTACTTATTAAGGTGAGAATGACACAGTTACCCACAAAACAAAACTATTTACCCTTGTCTACCCATTTGTTTTCCTACCCTCAACTAATTACTTTTACTACCCATAGTAGTTTTTGTGGGGAATTTTTTCTTTTTTCTCCAATTCTTTTTTATTTCTATGCTTCTTTTCATTTTTCCTTTTTTTCTTTCTTTTCTCCTTTTCTTTTTTCTCATTTTCTTCTTCTTTTTTTTCTTTTTTCCTTTTTTAATTTCATTTAACTTCTTCTTTTTTTATTCTTTTTCTCTTCATAATCTAATTTCATTTACTATTTTCACTATTTTTAATATTCTTTTTTTTTGTACAATAAGAAAAAATAACTGATATTGTAAATATTTGTTCACCTATTTTAATATAACTAGTGCAATATACTTTTTGTTTTTTTTATTTTTTATTTTTTGAATTCAATTATCAAACTGAAATAATATCAGTTGTCACTTGATCTAATTAACTTAATATCACATTGACTGATGCTAAGCACCATAAATTACATAATCAGATTTTAAGAATCAACATGTGATTGTCATGCAAACCTTGATCTCCTTCCCTACAAATATCATTATACACTCTACCATTAGCAGTAATACAACCAGTTAAAGAGCAAGAAAACATAATCTACGGCAACCAAATCTCCATATATACTAGTTAGAATAAAAATGATAATAAAATATGAAAAATGCAATAAAAGTATAAGTAACAAAAAAGACTTCTAGCACCATGTAATACCAATATGGTATATATGTATACCAACAGAGCATATGATTGCTCTAGAATATTGCTACAACCATCTGCGACTATACTACTGTACCAAAACATTAAAGGGCACAATAAAAGTATGAGAAAATTACATGCTCGTATTGCAAGCTAAATATTCGCAAAACAAAGTATATAGTTGTATGGGGTCATTCCAACAATTGTCTATAACTATAAAAATTATTATATAATACACATAATTTATGTCCATCGGCACACAAAAATTCCAGCACTGCAAATCATGTTCATATAAATAATTTCATAATAGAATTCACTTAAAATGTAGCTAAAATAACCAAAACAATGTTCAAACTACCATATGATACCAATATGGCATATAACTATACCAACATGGTATATAATTTTACTAGTTAATTTTCGGCAACTATATGACTATACTACTATTACATAACACACATGCATAAAGAGAAAAATAAAATAATAGTGTACCACATATTAATATAATAAAGTATTTCAAGAAATTGTACTATATACTATTATTAAAAAAATTAAATATTGTACCAATTAAATGCAGCTAATACAACCAAAAAATGATTCAACTAGCATATGATACCAATATAGTATATAGCTATACTAATAGGGTATATAGTTGGAATGCATTGTATACCAAAATGGTATATTTGTATACTATTTGGGTATACAATACAAATTCGTCTTCTTCTCTGGTTCAACTATATTTCAACCCAAATTTCTAAAATCTGCTACAAAATCTCCACCAAATTGACTAAAACTTCAGCTACAACCTCCAATAATTTTTCCAAACAAACCCATACAGGATCGGGTCAAAACAATTAAAAACTCAAACAAACCAAGTTATGAGTTTCAAGTTTCAAGATCCTTCAATGATGGATTTAATTTTCACAATAAAATCTTTGAAAATTAGCATTAACATCATAATCAAAGAACAATACCCGATAAATTACAACAACAAATACTTCAACACACATGAAAATTCAAATTTTAGTTAGATAGTACGTATTACTTTTTGTTTTACTTTTAGGAGATAAAATAAATTATGGGACATAAAAAAAGGATGATGATAGCAAGAAAAGGTTACAATACTAACAACATACAAATGCTATCTATTTTGTGATTGAACTTCCGATTGAAAATTGTGATTTTTCATGGAGTAAAACAGAAAAATTAATTTTGAAACTTCTTAAAAGTGTTTGCTACTTCTCCTTCAGAAATGGGTAATGTAACGACCCGGCTGGTCGTTTTAAGAATTTACACCTTGATCCTCTATTAACTGATTTTTCTGTATTTGTTTCTGCTATTTTGATTTGCCGGAAAGATTTGTTTTGAGTTTCGGAGTGTTTTGGGACACTTAGTCCCTAAAAGAGAGTTTAAGCTTTAGAATTTGGACCGTAGTCGGATCAGTATGAAGACAGCCTCAGAATGGAATTCCGTCGATTTTGTTAGCTCCGTTGGGTGATTTTGGGCTTAGAGGCATGTTCGGATTGTGTTTTAGAGGTGCGTAGCTTATTTAGGCTTGAAATACCGAAAGTTGAATTTTTGAAATTTTCGGTTCGATAGTGAATTTTGATATCGGGGTCGGAATGGAATTCCGGAAGTTGGAGTAGCTCTGTAGTATTGAATGTGATGTGCTTGCAAAATTTCAGGTCATTCGGACGAGGTTTGATAGACTTTTTGATCGAAAGCGGAATCTGGGAGTTCTTGGAGTTCTTAGGCTTAAAACCGATGTTAATTTGGTGTTTTGATGTTGTTTTGTGCGTTCTGAAGTGTGGAACAAGTTTTAATGATGTTTAAGATTGGTTAGCATGTTTGGTTGAGGTTCCGGGGGCCTCGGATGTGTTTCGGATGCTCAACGGGTCATTTTTGTACTTAGAAAATTGCAGATTTTTTGCTGTTGTGTTGCAGAGAAAACCTTCATTGCATTCGCGAGAGGGTTCTCACGTTCGTGTAGAGCATCTGGGCAAATCAGCTGAATCGTGCTTCGCGTTCGCGAAGGTATAGGCCCTTTGGTCTTCGCGTTCGCGACATGGTCCTCGCGTTCGTGTAAGGTCCGCCAGTGTAAGCTACGCGTTCGTGAAAGAGGAAGATTTGCCAGTGGATTTTTGTGCATCGCGTTTGCAACAACGGTCATGCGACGCGTCTGAGCAGAACATAAATTTCAAAATCGAGGGTTTAGTCATTTTTATTAAAACTAGAGTTTGGGAGCTCGGATTTGAGCGAGATTTTGAAGGATTTTCAGAGATATCAATTGGGTAATGACTTCTAACTCCTTTTTGCTTATAACACATTAATCTAAACGTGAATTCATTATCTAATTTCGGATTTGGGGTGAGAAATTGGGGAAAATTTTGAAAAAGGTCTTAGGCCTAATTTTCGAGTTTTGATTGGGAATTTGACATCGGATTTGGATAATTTTATTATGGTTAGACTCAATAGTGAATGGGGGTTCATAATCCGTAACTTTTACCTGATTCTGAGACGTGGGCCCAGGGGACTTTTTGGGCAATTTAATTAATTTCGCGTGTTAGCTTCGAATTAATTAGTGGAATTAGTTACTTGAAGTTATATTTACATTATACAATTGATTTGAATAGATTAAGGCCATTTAGAGTCGAGTACTCGTGGCAAGAGCATGGTTTCGGGTTGATTTTTGAGTCGGTTTGTGGTAAGTGGCTTGTCTAACCTTGTGGGGGGGAACTCCCCTTAGGATTTGGTGTTGTTGATAAATGAAATGCCTTGTGTGTGAGGTGATGAGCGCGTACATGTGCTAATTGTTAAAAAATCCTATTTTCATTAAGTAACTATAACTGTGTTTTCTTCCCTGTTGTACATTACTTGCAATTAAAACCTATTGGTAGATTAGGGAAGCATGTCTAAATGACTTAATTGCTTTATTTATTCAAACTGCTTTATTTGAATTCTGTGCAGCATGCTAGGTTAGAAATACCTATTTTACCTTGGTAGGAAATTGGATTGAACTGAATATTCCCCGTGTTGTTGCTGTGTGTTTACTTTGGGACTACGGGACGGTATTCCGGGAGATCCCCCTGTTTGTTTACTTTTGGACTATGGATCGGTATTCCGATAGATCCCCTCCCCTGCACATTTATATTTGGGACTACGGGACAGCACCCAGAGGATCCCCTGTACTGGATATTTACTTTGGAACTACGGATCGGTATTTTGGGAGTTTTCCCTACATCTTTATGATTCAGACTACGAGACGGTATCCTAGGAGATCCTCTGGACATTTACGTTTGGAACTATGGGACGGTATCCCGGGAGATCCCATGTTGCTATTTCTATGTACTGTGTTAGAATTCTTTCGTGTTTTTATTTGTTATAGACTGTTAGCACTTAAATTATATTATCGTATTCTGTACTATTTACCTTGTTTATTTCATCTGTAATCAGTAAGTCCCTAACTTTCCTTGTCACTACCCGACCGAGGTTAGGCTTGGCACTTACTAAATACCGTTGTGGTGTCCTCATGCCCTTTCTGCACATGTTTTTCATGTACAGATCCAGATTCTTCGGCTCAGCCCTATCATCCTTGAGGCAAGGCGATCCTTCAGAACTTCGAGGTATATCTGTCGCGTCCGCAGACCGAGGAGTCCCTCTCCATTCTCTATTGTAGTTACAACCCTTCTGTATTTACTTTGTTTTAGACATTATGGAGTTAGAGAATTATGTAGTATCATTAGCTTGTGATTTCATGAGATTCTAGGTTTTGGGTAGTTGTCAGTTTTTGAGATCTTGTATTAGTATATGCCGAGCGGCATCTTAAATGCTTTTATATTTGCTTATCTTCAGTTTTTATTAGTTTTTTCCGCACTTTTGTCTCTTTTTACGCAATTGTTAGACTTACCTAGTCGTAGAGACTAGGTGCCGTCACGACAATTCATGGAGGGAGAACTTGGGTCGTGACAAGTTGGTATGAGAGCTCTAGGTTCATAGGAGTCATGAATCACAAGCCGGTTTATTAAAGTCTCGCGGATCGGTACAGAGACGTCTGTACTTATCTACGAGAGTCTATATAACTGTTAGGAAAACTTCACTTCATTTGATTTCCTTGTCGTGCGAGATTTTTGATATCACAATTCTAAACTTTTGTCTTCTATTCTCTCACAGATGGTGAGGACACGTGCTACCGGAGATGACTAGGCACCCGCGCCCCCTGCTAGAGCCGTCAAAGGTCGGGGCCGGGGTAGAGGCCAAGGATGCATTCATGGTGCAGCCAAAGCACCCGCGCAAGCTTCCACGGAAGAGCCACCAGCAGTTACAGCCAGAGTCCAGGCATCTGATACGCCTACTGCTACTACTATTCCAGCTCTTCAGGAGACTCTTGCACAGTTCGTGAGCATGTACACCACTCTAGCTCAGGCAGGGCTAATTCTCCTTGCTACAGCCACATCCCAGGCCGAGGGAGGAGCATAGACTCCCGTCGCCCGCACTCCTGAGCAACAAGTCCAGGTTGATCACATCCTACCAATACCGCCTGCAGTCGCAGATTAGCCCGAGGATTGGGCAGCAACTTTAGAGGATGAGCAGCGGAGGCTTGAGAGGTTCAAGAAGTATAAGCCTCTTGTATTTAGTGGTTTAGCATCAGATGATGCCCTGGGATTTCTAGAGAAGTGTCACCATATCCTTCGCACTATGGGTATATCAGGATCGAGTGGGGTTTCTTTCATTGCCTTCCAGCTTCGAGGAGCCACCTACCATTGGTGGCGTACTTTTGAGTTGGACAGCCCAGTTGAGGCAGTATCCCTCACTTGGACTCAGTTTTCAGATATATTCCTGAGAGAATTTGTTCCTTAGAGCCTCAGGGATGCATGGCGCGCAGAGTTTGAGCATTTGCGCCAGGGCACTATGACTGTTTCGAAGTATGTTGTCCATTTCACTGACTTGGCTAGGCATGCACCAGTCTTAGTTGCTACAGTTCATGAGAGAGTTCGCTGGTTTATTGAGGGACTTATTCCCAGTATCAGGTCTAGCATGGCTCGTGAGTTGGAGATGGATATTTCTTATCAGCAGGTGGTGAGCATTGCTAGGAGAGTGGAGGGTATGCATGCTCGGGATAGGGAGGAGAGGGAGGACAAGAGGTCTCGAGAGTCGGGCCATTATTCTGGTGCCCGTGCTCCAACTACAGTTCGTCATGGTAGGGGTTATATGAGTCGCCCCATTCATTGAGCTCTTCCAGTAGCCAGTGGTATTCCAGCTCCTCCTAGACCTCATGAGCCTTATTATGCACCTCCAGTATCTAGTACGCCTCCTGCACGGGGTGCTTTTAGTGGTCAGTCTAGCAGACCTATTCTGAGCCAATCACAGCCACCACATCCTCCCAGAGCTTATTTTGAGTGTGTTGACACATGCCATATGCTGAGGGATTACCCCAGACTTATGAGGGGTGCACCTCCACAGATTTCTCAGCCACAGCGTTCCCCGCAGAGTTCCCAAGCTATGGTTCCAACACTAGTTGCTACCCCACCTGCCTAGCCAGCTAGAGGTGGAGGTCGGGGAGGTAGAGGTCGCCCTAGAGGGGGAGGCCAGGCCAGATATTATGCTCTTCTTGCTCGTACCGAGGCTGTTGTCTCTGATTCTGTCATCATAGGTATTGTCCTTGTTTGTCATAGAGATGCATCGGTTCTATTCGATCCAGGCTCCACTTATTCTTAAGTGTCTTTTTATTTTGCCCCGCATTTGGGCGTATCTCAGGATTTTTTGAGTTCCCTTGTAAGTTTTTACTCTTGTGGGAGATTCTCTTTTTGTAGACCCTTTATCAATCGTGTTTGGTTGCTCTTAGTGGTTTTGAGACCAGAGCCGATTTGTTATTGCTCAGCATGGTAGATTTCGATGTTATCTTGGGCATGGACTGGTTGTCGCCCCATTATGCTATTGTTGATTGTCACGCCAAAACCGTGACGTTGGCTAAACCAGGTGTACCGTGAGTAGAGTGGAGGGGTACTTTAGATCACACTCCTAGTAGAGTTATTTCTTTTCTTAAAGCTCAAAGAATGGTAGAGAAGGGGTATGATACGTAACTGGCCTATGTGAGAGATGTTAGTATTGATACCGATATAGTTGATTCAGTCCTAGTAGTACGGGATTTCCCTGATGTGTTTCCACCTGATCTTACGGGTATGCCACCCGACAGAGATATTGATTTTGGCATTGATCTGTTGCTAGGCACCCAGCCCATTTCTATTCCTCTATATCGTATGGCCCCTCCTGAGTTGAAGGAGTTGAAGGATCAGTTATAGGAATTGCTTGATGTGTTTCCACCTGATCTTACGGGTATGCCACCCGACAGAGATATTGATTTTGGCATTGATCTGTTGCTAGGCACCCAGCCTAATTCTATTCCTCTATATCGTATGGCCCCTCCTGAGTTGAAGGAGTTGAAGGATCAGTTACAGGAATTGCTTGATAAGGGTTTTATTCGGCCTAGTGTATCCCTTTGGGGTGCTCCTGTCTTGTTTGTGAAGAAAAAGGATAGTTCTATGCATATGTGCATTGACTATCGCTAGTTGAACAAAGTTACAGTGAAGAACCGGTATCCTTTGCCTCATATTGATGATCTGTTTGACCAGTTACAGGGTGCACAAGTGTTTTCTAAGATTGACTTACTTTCAGGTTACCATCAGTTGAAGATTCGGGAGCCAAACATCCCAAAGAGTGCTTTTAGAACTCGGTATGGTCATTACGAGTTCCTTGTTATGTCATTTGGGCTGACCAATGCCCCAGCAGCCTTCATGCATTTGATGCACAGTGTGTTCCAGCCATATCTTGACTCGTTCGTCATTGTCATTATTGATGATATTCTGGTATACTCCCGGAGTCGGGAGGATCATGAGCAGCACCTGAGGACAGTGCTTCAGACTTTGAAGGAAAAGAAGTTATATGCAAAGTTCTTGAAATGTGAGTTTTGGTTGGATTCCGTGGCTTTCTTGGGTCACATAGTATCGAGTGAGGGTATACAGGTGGATTCGAAGAAAGTGGAAGCAGTGCAGAGTTGGCCTAGACCATCCTCAACTACAAAGATCTGCAGTTTTCTTGGCTTGGCGGGTTATTACCGTCGATTTGTTGAGGGGTATTCATCTATTGCAGCACCTATAACCAGGCTGACCCAGAAGGGTGCTCCGTTCCAGTGGACAGAAGAGTGTGAGGCGAGCTTCCAGAAGCTCAAGACAGCTTTGACTACAGCCCCAGTTTTGATATTGCCTATAGGTTCGGGGTCTTATAATGTCTATTGTGATGCCTCGAGGATTGGCCTTGGAGCAGTATTGATGCAGGACAGTAGGGTGATTGCCTACGCGTCTAGACAGTTGAAGGTACATGAGATACCCTATCCATGATCTCAAGTTAGCTGCTATTGTTCACGCCTTGAAGATCTGTTGTCATTATTTGTACGGTGTTCCTTGTAAGATATATACTGATCATCGGAGTTTGCAGCATTTGTTCAAGTAGAAGGATCTTAATTTGCGCCAGAGGAGGTGGTTAGAGATGTTGAAGGACTATGATATCACTATCTTATATCACCAGGGGAAGGCCAATGTGGTGGCCGATGCTTTGAGTCGTCGGGCGGTGAGTTTGGGGAGTTTGGCTTATTTACCAGCAGCGGAGAGGCCTATGGCGATGGATGTTCAGGCCTTAGCCAGCCATTTTGTGAGATTGGATCTTTCGGAGCCCAGTCGGGTTCTAGCTTGCGTGGTCTCTCGGTCTTCCTTATTTGATCGTATCAAGGAGCGTCAATATGATAACCCTTATTTGCACGTCCTCAAGGACAAGGTTCTGTACGGTGATGCTAGAGATGTGACTATTGGTGATGATGGGGTATTGAGGATGCAGGGTCGGGTATGTGTACCCAATGTTGATGGGCTTCGGGAGTTTATTCTAGAGGAGGCCCATAGTTCACGGTATTTCATCCATCCGGGTGCCACGAAGATGTACCAAGATTTAAAGAAGCACTATTAGTGGAGGCAAATGAAGAAAGATATAGTTGGGTTTGTGGCTTGGTGCCTCAATTATTAGCAAGTGAAGTATGAGCACCAGAGACCGGGTAAGTTGCTTCAGCAGATAGAGATTCCGGAGTGAAAGTGGGAATGGATCACCATGGACTTCGTAGTTGGGCTCCCATGGACTTTGAGAAAATTCGATGCCATTTGGGTGATTGTGGATCGGCTGACCAAGTCCGCACACTTAATTCCTGTGTGTACTGCCTATTCTTCAGATCGATTGGCGGAGATCTATATTCGGGAGGTTGTTCGTCTGCATGGCATTCCAGTTTCCATCATTTCAGATAGAGGTACTCAGTTCACATCACGGTTCTAGAGGGTCGTACAACATGAGTTAGGTACTTGGGTGGAGTTGAGCACAGCATTTCACCCCCAGACGGACGGAGAGTCCGAGCGCACTATTCAGATTCTTGAAGATATGCTCTGTGCGTGTGTGATGGAGTTTGGAGGTTCTTGGGATCAGTTCTTGCCACTAGCGGAGTTTGCCTACAACAACAGCTATCAGTCCAGCATTCAGATGGCACCGTATGAAGCCTTGTATGGTAGGTGGTATAGATCCCCGATGGGTTGGTTTGAACCGGGTGAGGCTAGATTATTGGGCACAAACTTGGTTCAGGATGCTTTGGAGAAGGTTAAGGTGATTCAGGATAGACTCTGTACAGCCCAGTCCAGACAGAAGAGTTACGCGGTGAAAGGTTTGTGATGTTTCCTATATGGTTGGAGAGCGGGTTCTGCTTCGGTTTCGCCTGTGAAGGGCGTTATGAGATTTGAGAATAAAGGGAAGTTGAGTCTGAGGTTTATTGGTCCTTTTGAGATATTGAGACGTGTTGGAGAGGTTGCTTATGAGCTTGCCTTACCTCCTAGCTTGGCAGGAGTTCATCTGGTATTTCATGTTTCGATGCTCTTGAAGTATCACGGTGATCCGTCGAACATGTTGGATTTCAGTTTAGTCCAGTTGGACAAGTCCGCACACTTCATTCCTGTGTGTACTGCCTATTCTTCAGAGCGATTAGCGGAGATCTATATCCGGGAGGTTGTTCGTCTGCATGGCATTCCAGTTTCCATCATTTCAGATAGAGGTACTCAGTTCACATCACGGTTCTAGAGGGCCGTACAACATGAGTTAGGTACTTGGGTGGAGTTGAGCACAGCATTTCACCCCCAGACGGACGGAGAGTCCGAGCGCACTATTCAGATTCTTGAAGATATGCTCTGTGCGTGTGTGATGGAGTTTGGAGGTTCTTGGGATCAGTTCTTGCCACTAGCGGAGTTTGCCTACAACAACAGCTATCAGTCCAGCATTCAGATGGCACCGTATGAAGCCTTGTATGGTAGGTGGTATAGATCCCCGATGGGTTGGTTTGAACCGGGTGAGGCTAGATTATTGGGCACAGACTTGGTTCAGTATGCTTTGGAGAAGGTTAAGGTGATTCAGGATAGACTCTGTACAGCCTAGTCCAGACAGAAGAGTTACGCGGACTGAAAGGTTTGTGATGTTTCCTATATGGTTGGAGAGCGGGTTCTGCTTCGGTTTCACCTGTGAAGGGCGTTATGAGATTTGAGAATAAAGGGAAGTTGAGTCCGAGGTTTATTGGTCCTTTTGAGATATTGAGACGTGTTGGAGAGGTTGCTTATGAGCTTGCCTTACCTCCTAGCTTGGCAGGAGTTCATCTGGTATTTCATGTTTCGATGCTCTTGAAGTATCACGGTGATCCGTCGAATATGTTGGATTTCAGTTTAGTCCAGTTGGACAAGGATTTATCTTATGTTGAGGAGCCAGTGGCAATATTGGACAGGCAGGTTCGGAAGCTGAGGTCAAAGAACATTGCATCAATGAAGGTTCAGTGGCGGGGTCAGTCAGTCGAGGAGGCGATCTGGGAAACCGAGCAGGATATGCGCAGTCGTTACCCTCATCTTTTCACTACTTCAGGTATGTATTTATGCTCGTTCGAGGACGAACGAATGTTTTAAGAGGGGGAGGATGTAACGACCTGGCCGGCTGTTTTAAGAATTTACGCCCCAATCCCCTATTAACTGCCTTCCCCGTGTTTGTTTCTACTATTTTGATTTGTCGGGATGATTTGTTTTTAGTTTCGGGGTGTTTTGGAATACTTAGTCCCTAAAAGAGAGCTTGATATGATGACCTGACCAGTCGTCTCATGAGTTACCACTCTATTTTCCCTATTTCTACTTTTTTATGATTTGTTATCCGTGTTATGTGGTATCGGGTTGGTCGGATCGAATCCGGAATAATTTTGGTAAGGTTGGAGACACTTAGTCTCTTTTAAGGAAGCTTAAGTTGGAAAAAGTCAACCAGATGTTGACTTATGTGTTAGAGGGCTCAAAAGTGAGTTCCGAGGGTTCGGTTAGTTTCGGGAGGTAATTTATGGCTTAGGAGCATGATCAGAATGAATTTTAGAGGTTCGTAGTAGATTTAGGCTTGAATTGGCGAAGTTGATATTTTGGCGATTTCAGGTTGGTAGGCAAGATTTTGATATAGGGGTCGGAATGGAATTCTGAGAGTTGCAATAGTTTTGTTGTGTCATTTGGGATGTGTACGCAAAATTTCAGGTCATTCGGACGTGGTTTTGTTGGGTTTTTGATCAAAAGCGGAATTCGGAAGATTTTAGAAAAGTTTGGCTTGAATCCGATGTGTTTTGGGTGATTTGATGTTATTTGAGGTGTTTTGATGATTGGAATAAGTTTAAATAAGGTATTAGGATGTGTTTTGCCTTTGGTTGAGGTCCCAGGGGCCTCAGGTGAGTTTCGGGTGGTCAACTGGATCATTTTGAAGTTAAGAAAGTTGCAGAAATTGCAAGTTCAGGAGTTGCAGGTATTTACTTTTCGCGTTCGCGAGTGGACCCTCGCGTTCGCGAAGAGTCAGCTGAGGGAGGTGAAAATTTATCCTTCACGTTCGCGACGCAGGTTACGCGTTTGCGAAGGGCTACGAGATTGTGCATCGCATTCGCGGGCGTGTAGTCGCATTCGCATAGAAGGAATTGAGAGGCTGAGCTTCAGAGGAATTAACCCATCGCGTTCGCGATGAATGGAACGCATTCGCGAAGGTTCGTCTGTGTAAAGCATCGCATTCACGAGGGTCTTGTCACGTTCGCGTAAGAGGATTTTGGTCAAAGTTATTTTGTGCTTCGCGAACGCGAGGGTTTGACCGCGTTCACGAAGAAGGATTTTCAGGCCTGGGCAGAAGTTTAAAAGGCCATCTTGTCCGCGAATGTGGGGTTTATTTCCTCCATAGTTGGTCTTTTTGGAGCTTTTTGAAGGAGATTGAAGAGGGATTCAAGGGGAGTCACTTGGAGGTAAGATTCTTGGACTTAAAACTCGATTATTATGTGAATTCCACCTAGAAAATCATGGAAATTAAGCCAAAAAAATTGAAGAACTAGGGCTTGTAAACTTAGACCTTTAATTGAGGATTTGAAGGACCATTTAGGGTCGGATTTGAGAACTTTTGATATGTATGAACTCGTGGGGAGATAAAGAATCTATTAATGTAAAAATTATCGAATTTCGAGACGTGGGCCTGGGGGTTGGGTTTTGATAATTTCGGGATTTGTGTAGTATTTTGATTATTTTTGCTTGGGCTTCGTTCCCTTAGCCTATTTTAACGTCCTCATTCTAATTTTGGATAGATTCGACGCGAGTGGAGGCTGAGTCGAGGGGCAAAGGCATCGCGAGCTAGAGATTTGACTGGTTCGAGGTAAGTAATGATTGTAAATGATATTCTGAGGGTTTGAAACCATGGATTGCACATCGAAGTGCTACATTGAGGTGAGGCACACGCTGGATGACGAGTGTGGGGTCGTGCACTGTTGGGGATTGTGACTTAGTCCGTCCTGAATGACTATTTTACCGCATATTTGACTAAAATCTATTTGCTATCATCATGATTTGGGCTAAATGTCATATTTGGGCTTCGTGCCAACTATTTGAATCCTTCGGGGTTTTGTATTGATATTTCCTCACTGTTTTGACTATATACTTAAACTCAGTCACGTTATTCTTCACTGTTTTCGTACTCAGCCATGTTTACTCAGTTTTAATACTTAAATGATATTTTTAAATGATGTTTTGGGCTGAGAAACACTGTTTTACTATAGCCCGAGTGGCTTGTGAGATTTTTGACTGAGTAAGGCCGAGGGTCTATGTTGTGAGGAAACATTTGATACTGATTATGAGGCCGAGGGCCTGAGATATGTACGCCACGAGGTGGCTTGATTGATATGAGGCCGAGGGCCTAGTGATGATGCCACGAGGTGGCTTGATATTGTGCTTGGACCGTAGGGGGGGCCCTCCAGGAGTTTGTACACCCCTAGTGAGTGCGGGTACCCATTGTGATGTGAGATTGAGCCCGAGGGGCTGGTATTGTCCTATGTGATTGCCCGAGGGGCTGGTATTGTTCTAAGATATCGTCCGAGGGGCGGATTTGTTTATACTGTGCCCGAGGGGCGAACTTTTATGTGTTTATTTTCATAATTGACTGTTAATTTCCTGCTTAATTGTTGAAAAAGGCTTTTCAAGAAGTAAATTTTGAGTTAAAGGATTTTACCTATCTTTCACTGGTTTACTGTTTAAAATAGTTTTACTGTTTTATTATAGCATGCTTTTGTGCCTTACGTGATTTCCTTCTTTCAGTCGTTATTTATGATTATTACTCACTGAGTTGGAGTACTCACTTTACTCCCTGCACCCTATGTGCAGATTTAGGCGTATCTGGTCCCGCTCCTGAGTGTTGATCATTCCGGCTCAGGCAGATCCGAGGAGTCTCTAGGTAGCTATTGGTGTTCGCAACCCGGAGCTCTTCCCTATCTTATTCCTTTCTGTTCTTAGTTTCTGTATTAAACTCTATAGTTATATACATTTGGAGTATTCCGTTTGGTTAGATGCTCATGACTAGTGACACCCCGGTATCGGGTTGTGTTGGGTTATTTTTCCACGAATTATGCTATTATCTGTTAATTTTGGATATCTTATCATACTTTAAATTTATTTCTTATGGTTTAACTGCTAATAATTGGATATGGAAAGTGTCAGCTGGTCTTGTCTTAACGAGAGGCGCCATCACGATCGGGTCCGGGTTTAGGGTCGTGACACTTAAACTTTAGAATTTGGACCGTAATCAAAGTAGTGTGAAGACAGCCTCGAAATGGAGGTTCGTCGGTTCCATTAGCTATGTTGGGTGATTTCGGGGTTAGGGGCGTGTTCGGATTATATTTTGGAGGTCCGTAGCTTATTTAGACTTGAAATGCCGAAAGTTGAATTTTTGAAGTTTCCGGTTCGATAGTGAGATTTTGATATCGGGGTCGGAATGGAATTCTGGAAGTTGGAGCAGCTCCGTAGTGTTAAATGTGACGTGCTTGCAAAATTTCAGGTCATTCAGATGAGGTTTGATAGACTTTTTGATCGAAAGCGGAATCTGGGAGTTCTTGGAGTTCTTATGCTTGAATATGATGCTAATTTGGTGTTTTGATGTTGTTTTGAGCATTCCGAAGGTTGGAACAAGTTTGAATGATGTTTTAGGATTGGTTGGCATGTTTGGTTGAGGTCCTGGGGGCCTCGGGTGTGTTTCGGATGCTCAACGGGTCATTTTTGGACTTAGAGAATTGCAGATTTTCTGTTGTTGTGTTGCAGAGAAAACCTTCATCGCATTCGCGATGATGTCCTGCGTTCGCGAAGGTATGGACCCTTTGGTCTTCGCATTCGCGACATGGTCCTCGCATTCGCGTAGGGTCCGCCAGTGTAAGCTACGCATTCGCGAGTGGACTCTCGCGTTTGCAAAAGAGGAAGATTGGCTAGTGGATTTTTGTGCATCGCATTCGCGACAATGGTCATGCATTCGCGAAGAAGAACGCGTATGGGCAGAACATAAATTTCAAAATCGAGGGTTTAGTCATTTTTGTCAAAACTAGAGTTTGGGAGCTCGGATTTAAGTGAAATTTTGAGGGATTTTCAGAGATATCAATTGGGTAATAATTTCTAACTCCTTTTTTCTTATAACCCATTAATCTAAACGTGAATTCATCATCTAATTTCGGATTTGGGGTGAGAAATTGGGAAAAATTTTGGAAAAGTTCTTAAGCCTAATTTTCAAGTTTTGATTGGGAATTTAACATCGGATTTGGATAATTTTGGTATGGTTAGACTCGAGTGAATGGGGGTTTATAATCCGTAACTTTTACCTGGTTCGGAGACGTGGGCCCAGGGGACTTTTTGGGCAATTTTCTTAATTTCGCGTGTTAGCTTCGAATTAATTAGTGGAATTAGTTATTTGAAGTTATATTTACATGATGCAATTGATTTGAATAGATTTGGGTCATTTGGAGTCGAGTACTCGTGGCAAGAGCGTGGTTTCAGGTTGATTTTTGAGCCGATTCGAGGTAAGTGGCTTGTCTAACCTTGTGTGGGGGGAACTCCCTTTAGGATTTGGTGTTGTTGATATATGAAATGCCTTGTGCGTGAGGTGACGAGTGCGTACATGTGCTAATTGTTGAAAAATCCTGTTTTCATTAAGTAACTATAACTGTGTTTTTCTTCCTTGTTATACATTACTTGCAATTTAAACCTATTGTTAGATTAGGGTAGCATGTCTAAATGACTTAATTGCTTTATTTGTTCAAACTGCTTTATTTGAATTATGTGCAGCGTGCTAGGTTCGAAATACCTGTTTTACCTTGGTAGGAAATTGGATTGAATTGAATATTCCCTGTGTTGCTGCTGTGCGTTTACTTTGGGACTACGGGACAGTATCCCGGGAGATCCCCCTATTTGTTTACTTTGGGACTACGGATCGGTATTCCGATAGATCCCCTCCTGCATATTTATATTTGAGACTACGAGACAGCACCCGGTAGATCCCCTGTGCTGGATATTTACTTTTGGGACTACGGATTGGTATTCCGGGAGTTTCCCCTGCATCTTTATGATTCGGACTACGGGAATCTTTATGAATTCGGACTACGAGACTGTATCCCGGGAGATCCTCTGGACATTTACGTTTGGGACTACGGGACGGTATTCCGGGAGATCCCTTGTTGTTATTTCTGTGTACTGTGTTAGATTCCTTCCGTGTTTTTATTTGTTATAGACTGTTAGCACTTAAATTATATTGTCGTATTCTATATTGTTTACCTTGTTTATTTCATCTATAATCAGTAGGGCCTTGACTTTCCTCGTCACTACCCGACCGAGATTAGGCTTGGCACTTACTGAGTACCGTTGTGGTGTACTCATGCCCTTTCTGCACATGTTTTTCATGTGCAGATCCAGGTTCTTCGGCTCAGCCCTATCATCCTTGAGGCGAGGCGATCCTTCAGAGACTTCGAGGTATATCTGCCGCGTCCGCAGACCGAGGAGTCCCTCTCAATTCTCTCTTGTAGTTACAACCCTTCTGTATTTACTTTGTTTTAGACATTCTGGAGTTAGAGCATTATGTAGTATCCTTAGTTTGTGATTTCATGAGATTTCGGGTTTTGGGAAGTTGTCAGTTTTTGGGATCTTGTATTAGTATATGCCGAGGGGCATCTTAAACGCTTTTATATTTGCTTATCTTCAGTTTTTATTAGTTTTTTCCGCATTTTTATCTCTTTTTCCGCAATTGTTAGGCTTACCTAGTCATAGGGACTAGGTGCCGTCACGACAGTTCACGGAGGGCGAACTTGGATCGTGACAGGTAGCGGCAGCAGCGAGAATTGATGAGGAGATAAAAAAGGAAAGCTAATTATTTATTGGGTTGTGCGGGTAATTAGTTGTAATAGAATAGATATTTGGTATAATTACTTTTAAAATGGGTAATTACGAATAATTACTTTTGATTAGGTGGGTATATAAGATAGTTTTCCCCTTATTAAGTCCACCCTTAGGTCATTTGGATTGAGAGACTGGACTAGCAATGGCCTTTTTCTACAACTACAGCACCAATTCAGAATCAGGCTCGCTTTGCTTGTTTGATTTTTCTTTGTTTTTCTGGTTTTTTCAGTAGTTTATATGGAGTTCACTTTTTTTGTACAAGTTATTTCATTCCACTTTTCGTACAATTCTTTTTTATGAATACAAAGAAATGTCTAACAAAATTGGAACACACAAATAAAGTATTACAAAAGAGCTAAGCTTTAAAGCATGAGATGTCAGCTATTGCAATACTTAAGTAAGTTTTAATTATTTGACTTCAATCTATGGAAAAACATTGTATTGGTAGCTTATTAGGAGAAAATGTAAAAATTGCAGGGGGTGTCATATTTGGTCGCCTCCATTTAACCTATACCTATTATCTTTTTAAAGTTTTAACTTGTACCTACTGTTTAAACAATTTCAGGCTTTTTTTTCCTCCTCCTTCTCCTCCTTCGTTTTCTGAATGCTGAAGATTGAGTATTGTTATGCGTTCTAGCCTGATGATTCATATATATCTGCTTGTCCCATTATGTTCAGTTTAGTCTTATATATTCGTAATAATTTAACCTCTTAGATTTTTTAGCCTTACAGGCACATTAGTTTTTTGTTCTAATTTCTTAGTAGTAACTTGTTTTCATGTCGAAAATATTTTTCATTCTTTTTTAATCTTTAAAATGAGCAGCATCAACCGTTGTTAATCATGATCTATTAAATTTATTGTTGTTTAGAACTTCAGCTCTAAGAATGCTGAAGTTTAGCAAATATAAACAAAAACTTCAGTTCTAAGAATGCTGAAGTTTAGCAAATATAAACAAAAACTTCAGCTCCTAGAATGCTGAATTCAGCAAATACAAAACAAATTTCAGCCCTGAAGTTCATCAAAAACAGAACAAAGCTTCAGCTAAAACATGCTGAAGTTCAGCAAATACAGAACAAAGCTTCAGCTAAAACATGCTTCAGTTCAACAAATACAAAACAAAAGCTTCAACCAACACATGTTGTTGTTTTATTGAACTGAAGTTTGCCATTTGCACTATAAACTGAAGTCTGCGTGATTGCCTTTGCAAGTTAGGCCAAACTTCATGCAAAAATATCTGAAGTTTTGCTCCACTTCAGACAAAAAAATTTGCTACTCCAGGCCCGTATACCTGAAGTTACGCGAAAATAGGTACACTTGCAATTTTTTTTACAAAACGGGTATAAATTAAAAAGTGATTCAAAAAACGAGTATAGATATAAATGTCTCGGAGAAAATAGTATTGAGCCTTTACTCCCGTGATTGTAAAAGGCCCATACACCCCAGTTGGCCCGCTGAAGCATCTGGTGATCCGGTTCACTTAAAAGATGGACCCCCACAGCCTAACCGACGCCTATTTCCAACAAATAAATGCTATAGACTTTATATAATACATGTTACAATTATTAGCTTTTTGAGGAACGGCCTGATCCACCCGTTGTACATTTAGCATGTTCAAACTAGGGTTTAATAAACCATAGCACTAATTAATTTTTATGATTGGCGTGGTCTAGTCAATATTGGATAGATATGTAAAAACCATAGTCACCAAATATAACACTCAGCAGGCACATTTTTTATCAGTCTTTACCAAAATACATCTGTTAATTTTCGACGCCGGAGCAAGGAGGCCGTGCATAGAGATAACACAAGGATAATAAATGGAGAGCGCCGCCGTGTTCGCCGGCCTTCAGCCTAATCCCGGCCGCCATCACCACCTTCTTGCTCCATCACGAAGTGCTATTAAGCTTCTTCCTCCTCCTTTCACCGATAAACACCATTTTTGTCCTCTTCCGCTCAAGGTTCTTTTTTCTTTTCTTCTCAGCTATTGAAATGTCGTTTGCTCGTGTATTTCGATTGAACTTGTTGATGTTTAACGGATACGTGTTTGTATGTTGTTAGCTAATGTGTACGTGGCTTCATAAATCCGTGCATGCCTATGGTTTGTGTTTAGATTGGCTCATTCGTGTAGATTTGGTTAATTTTGTGTGTTGAAATTTGTATTGCAGCTTCAGAAGCAGTCGCATTATGCTTCTTGCATTAATGATAACGCCATAAACAATGGAAATACACTTCGTGTGGCATCTCCGGCAAGGTATTTTTGCTTTTTTCTGTCGGCTTCTATTTCTTTTAATTTTAGTATTCAGATGTCCTGCTCTTAAAGCATATATACTGAATCCTAATTGTGTTGTATCGTGTGTGTAATTGGCAATTACTACATTTATAATGGTGCATGACCGTAGAATACTCTAGATTAAGGAAATAGAATATCAGTTTCATGTGACAAACTGTTGATAGAGAATTTAGAGAACTATTCGGTCTTGTCTGTTCCCCATCTGCATTTAGGTACCTACATTGGGCAGAACCTGGCAACATGTAGAAACTTTTAGGACCGTTCTGCTCTCAGATGCATTTAGGTGACAACATAAATTACACAATGATGCTACTTCTCTTTTGCCACTTTTGCCTTCTTCTATACTCATGATTTATTAGAGAGAGAGAGAGAGATCGAACATGGAATATGTTAGTAACTATTTTCTTGTCCTTTCACACAACCAGTGGTGGTAGTAATTACGCTATCAACTTATGTAAAAAATGCTCACTACTATGAACTAGTGACACATGACCTGAACAAACTTGCATAGAATCTTATATTTTCAGGGGCTTGATAAAAACAATAGTAATTCTTTTACTTTCAGGGGGCTTGACCTTAAAACATTCTACTTAGTTTCCTTAACCTTAAAACTCTAGCATCATAGGCTAGTCATTCTAGATGTCTAAACTTATACGTTTTTGAAGAACAGAAATGCCTTAACATGTTAATCAATTATCTGAAGGACAACGGTGTCATGGAATGCTATTTACAGTGAGAAAGGGAAGTGATTACTTCCTCCAATGCAAGTACCATCAGAATGCATCAATTAAAAGAGAAAAAAAAACAACTTCATGGTAGAGCTCGCAGACTTAGTCAAATGCAGTTTCCCTGTGGGTCATACAGTTATTTAATTTACAGACAATCTGTGAAGTGGTCTACATCCTTCGCATTACTTGTTTATTGCTATCCACATAACTGATAAGATCTTTGTTTTTATAACAGCAACATAACATCTGAATTAGCCGACATTGATTGGGACAACCTTGGGTTTGGCTTTATGCCTACTGATTATATGTATGTCATGAAATGTTCTCAAGGTGAAAACTTTTCTAAGGGTGAATTACAGCGTTTCGGTAACATTGAATTGAGCCCATCTGCTGGAATATTAAATTATGGACAGGTTAGTTTTTACCCTTTTGTATTATGATAGTATCTCACGAAACCTTTCTTATTCTTAAATATATTTCTTCTTTGTTATTCATTTGAATGGTTACTGATTCACTTCATGTGTCAGAGTCACTAAAAATGCTATTGGAAATATTAATAGGGATTGTTCGAAGGTTTAAAAGCATATCGAAAACATGATGGCAATATATTGTTGTTTCGACCTGAGGAAAATGCAATGCGCTTGAAGATGGGTGCTGAACGCATGTGTATGCCTTCACCGTCTGTTGAACAGTTTGTGGAAGCAGTAAAAGCCACTGTTTTAGCAAATGAAAGATGGGTAATGTGTTACTTCTCTTTAATTAAAAATTATTTTATTGAGTGACTCGTGCGCCCACTAAAACCTTTTTTCTTTGCTTACTTCAGATTCCTCCTTCAGGAAAAGGTTCATTGTACATAAGACCTCTGCTTATGGGGAGTGGAGCTGTCCTTGGTCTTGCTCCAGCTCCTGAGTACACATTTCTGATTTATGTATCTCCTGTTGGAAATTATTTTAAGGTATTTTTTTCTGGATTCTTTTGTTTTTCTGATCCATACCTATTACTGGTTTTAGTGTACCTTCTCTTTTTAGTGCTTGCTTCTGCCAATAAAGAAACTAGTTTCTGCATGTCAATATTCGAAATACAGCTCAGACTATTAAATGTTTGAAATGTAGTTAAACTATCTTTATTATTTGATAATTGCTAACTGAGTATCATGAGAAAAGCTAGAGTTACAATGTCGGACTGGTTTCAGTGTATCTTCTCTTTTTAGTGCTTGCTTCTGCCTATAAAAAAACTAGTTTCTGCATATCAATATTCGAAGTACAGCTCAGACTATTAAATGTTTGAAATGTAGTTAAACTGTCTTCGATAGTTTGATAATTGCTGACTGTGTATCATGAGAAAAGCTAGAGTTACAATGTCGGAGTGTAAGTTATATCAAAATAGTTAACTTTTACGATGATATATCTCATTAGTCATTTGAATACCTTCTACTAGCTATAAGATCTTGAAACTTTAGTGTGGTATATTAGTCCTTGACATGATGGATTTTAGCAAATAATTTGGGACTGACAAAAGGGGAGGTATCTCAACAGCAGTTACTGGAACAACTTAGATACTTATGCACAAGTAAAAATAAGTTACTATTTTTTTAAATCTTTTGAAAAGGAATGTAAAAAAAATTGACTGCAAGACAATCTCACAACCTAAAACACAAAAGAGGATGGCGTCCATGGTCCAGAATTTAGAAAGGACTGGAGGATTGTAGTTTTGTTGTTGATTATCAAAGGTTTGAAAAATAAACATGAAAAATTTACAACAAAATTTTACAACAATCATGCTTATTTTTCAAACCTTTTGATAATCATGTTATATATCAGGTCCCTCTCTCTCTCTCTGCTCATCTCTTTCCCTTTTTTCTTTGTCCGCAGGAAGGTTTGGCACCAATAAATTTGGTAGTTGAGACTGAAATGCACCGCGCAACCCCTGGTGGTACCGGAGGCGTCAAGACTGTTGGAAATTATGCTGCAGTAAGCTATCCTTATGGAGCTTTAATTTATTAGAATATTTGTTTGAGTAAAGCACAAATTTATCTGCCAAACGCCTTAATTGTAGCCTTAGTTACATTTTCTTCATAGAGATTCACAAGAATAAACATCCGTGAGTTCCCCACTCGAGCTTCTTTATTCCTTCTTTATGTCATCCTCATGTTTTTGTATTTCACAAAGATATGATCAAATATTTTGCAATTAGTTTTCCCCTTACACTTCGATATCTCTCTAACAAGTTTGTGAAGTCATTTTCTAAGAATTGTTGGAATTCTTACGCAATTGGCCTAACTGGAGCTCCTTCATGTATTTTGGACTACACATGTCATTACTTCACATGTGTCAAAGGTGAAGAACATTAATCTATTTTTTGCCTACACATATGTAAAAAGAAATGCGAGATGGATTCATGGGAAGAAATGCTACTTGCACAGTTCACTAATTGTTGATATTTTATCAAGTTTGCCATCCTTGATGATTTATTTTCATCTTTGGGTTTTAACTGTAGGTTCTGAAGGCACAGAGTGCTGCTAAAGCAAAAGGCTATTCCGATGTTTTGTACCTCGATAGTGTTCAGAAAAGATACCTAGAAGAGGTTTCCTCTTGCAATGTCTTTATTGTGAAGGTATAAAGTCAGGCCAATATTCCGTGTCCTCCTTGTAAGATATTTTGCTAGTGGTGCCTGAATGAGAATGTGATACTGGTTTTGTAGAAGTAATCAATGACTAAGAACTTTATTTTCGATAATGAAGACAAAAATTTCTTTCTGAATCTGTTCTTGCAAAAAATTCTCTTATGCCTTTTACCTTTATTCTTTTTGTCTTAATTATGAACATGTGGATTTTCTGCTAATAGATGGACTTTTGTAATATCTTAGCTTTTCAGTTATCACAATCTTTTCATAAGTTTTGGTTCTTGTATTTGAAAGTTCAACCCTTGATACATGCGTTCTATTTTTACACTTAGACTTGGTTGTGTAGAAGATAATGTCTTATTAATATGTGAGCTAATATTTTGTGGATTTGTTAATCAATTTAATCTTCTGGTAGTCTAGAGAAGAATTGTCTCTATTGATCACCCAAAAAAAAAGAGATCTTAGGATTCTTGTGTGCAAAATCTTTTTCGACTTGCATTTATCTACACAAAAAAACTTTTTTTTTTAAAACTTCCTCAAAGATTTGCATAGGACCTATTATTATTACTCCCTCCGTTCCAATTGTTTAGCATTATTTCCTTGTTATTCTCTTTTAAAAAATTGGTATATTTTTTAATATTTGGAAACAATTAACTTTAAATTTCATTTTATCTTTAATAAGAAGCTTTTATAGCCACAAAAATGTGATGGCATGTTTAAGACAACTAGTTTCAAAAATCTTATAGCTACACAAATGTTCTTTAAGACCACAAGTTTTAAGATTCCATTTTCTTTTTAACTTCGTGTAAAACTATGCCAAACAAATTGGAACAAGGGATTATTTTATTTATTTGTTTGTTGCACATGGATATATGTAACTATGAGTTCTCTGAACAATCTCTTTACTTAAATCGATATGAAACTGTCATATTAATGAAGGCAACTATGTTATTTGATACCATGTTTCCAGGGTAATCTGATAGTAACTCCTGCAATTAAAGGGACAATTCTACCTGGTATTACACGAAAGAGCATAATCGATGTAGCTCTTAGTCAAGGATTCGAGGTACCCCAGTTTGTTTTCAACGTAATATGCTTGCACTTATGCTAATGCTGGTTTTGAATTCTGTTTATTTTTTGTGGTAAGTTTGTTTCATTCTTAATTTATTTAGTGACTGTCATATAAAAATATTAAGATGTTGTTTGGTAGACCTTAGGAAATTGACCGATGCTTGATTAAAATTATCACAGAATTGGTAAACTAAGTTTGGATTGGATCTACAAACTAGATTTGTTTTCCGACATTTCTGGGAGTATTTTGCCCCTGGCTGGTGGTATTAAAATGCTCTGATTATTCTCTCTAAGTTTGATGAAAAAGGACCATTTTATCCCCCAATACAATTATCATTGATGATCTGTTTTTCCCAATTCGCTTCTTCCTTCTTCTTCCTCTCAGCTCCAGCTATCCGCATTCTCCCAGTGACCTCCTGTGAGTGTTAACTACCCCAGCGACTATCAGCAACCATCTGGTCACCAGGTCCCCCCTCCTCCCCAAAACAATCCCCTTACATCAGTGTCTTCTCCTTTGTCTTCCTTACCTTGTGCCGGCACTGCGCCTCCCCGAATCCATCTTAGTCACCTTGCTTCCCATCTCTGTTAGTCATCCTTCCCATCGCTCTTCCTCTCTTGGCTATTTCTTTTTCTTATATTTGTTCATGAACTTTCTCCTTTTTTTCTTAGTTTTCTTTTCTTTTTTTTTTTTTTTTTTTGGGGGGGGGGGGGGGGGTTTTTTCCTCTTCTTTTCTGCATTTTCTTTTCCTTTTTTCCGAGGTGCCTTTGTTGATCCAAGACCCCAGGATGCACAACATGCTACCGAGCAACCCATAATAAGATCCCTAGTCTTAACCCATAAGGAAGATTCAAACTTGTTATGTTATATTTTCGATGAACCATAGTCTAGAAGACTCTGAAGCATTGGTTTTTTTTTTTTTTGATGAAGAAGGCTCTGAAGCATTATTGTGGTTACAAAATCAAAATGACGATATAATTGAGATCCGTGAAACTAATACCAGAGAAGCTATTATGTTTTCAATGAATAAGCATTAGAAATATTGAGAATTGAACATTTGAATGAAGTGAGACACTTAAGGAAGTGTTGGTGGTGAATATACTTCATAGAGAACCATGTTTGCCATTAGAATTCCACTATTTCACGTATACACCTAGTATGCCGGGCTTTCTCATCACATCGATAAAAATTTACCTTCACAAAAGAAAAAAAGAGGTGAGACACATTAGTATCAAAATGTCTGACGTATCATTCAAAGTTAAGCAACCAAAACACTGATTTTCTGTTGCTTAAATCACCTGGGTAGACATCATTTGTTTTGAATAACTCTGACTTATATGTGTATCTTCTTGCTAGTAGGATGTTAAGAAATTCCTCTTAATTCAGCTTACTACAATAAGTCAGCTTTTTTCTTCTACCTCACCAAATTTTTGCCAAGGTCACTTGGAAGATTAGGTTGCTGGTGACTTGTGTAATAACAAGCATTCAGCTTATTGTTGAGACTTGAATTTTGGAAACGAATGTGCAACGGCTATGTTCCTTCTATAATTATGATGGATTTGTGTGGTGTTAGACTAAGTTGGTATGCACAATAGGGCTTTAACTGTCGCATCACTACTATTCTGATACCATGATGTCAATTTGTAGGTTGAGGAACGACTGGTGTCCGTGGACGAATTGCTTGATGCTGATGAAGTTTTTTGTACGGGAACAGCAGTGGTTGTATCTCCTGTGGGTAGCATTACTCATCAAGGGAAAAGGTATACATATATTTTTTGGTTTGGTTTTGTTTTGCCCTGCTGATGATGCATCAAATGATGTTTCCTGTATATTGATTGTGTCGATGTGTGATTCTAATATATGCGCATCTATACTTGATATCAATTCTTATTGGAGTTACTTTTGCAGGGTAACATATGGAAATAATGGGGTTGGTCTTGTGTCTCAGCAATTATACTCTGCACTTACTAGCCTACAAATGGGACTCACGGAGGATAGGATGGGTTGGATTGTCGAGCTTAAGTGAGCTTCCAATCAAGAGTAGTATTTTCTGTTGGTGCAAAAAAATTTAACTTGGAGGTTTTCAGACACTTGTGATCCAGAGTGTATCTTGATTATTCATCCCATGATCCATGTCAAGTATATCTGTGTGTTTGATATGTATCCTTCATCTATAAATAGTCGTTTCCACCCAAAATTTGCTGATTACTCATAAAATTTTGTTATTTCGCAAAATCACCATCATCTGGTTGTTGCCCAGTAAATAACTTTGTGTCAGAAAACGTCATAAGGACACATACCCATGGTTATGTGGAAGCTAGAAGAGGACACTTAATTTAAGCAAGTTGGAATTTCGAGATCTTCCTACTGAATTTTTTATTACCCCATTAGGTTTTTGCAAGAACAATGAACAAGGGAAATTAATATTATATGGCCTATAATGAACTAGCATGTGAAAGGAATAGTGTGGCATATTCCTAAGAGTTAACTTGCGGCGAAGAAAGACCAACTTGATCTAGCAGTGAAGGAGCTCGCTGGATTCAAACCCAGAAATATATTGATTGAATGTTGATCTGTTGATCATTAGACTATCCTACATTGACATTGGTGAACCTTGCGAAACTGCCAAGTTGGTACATGATGAGCATTAAACTTAAACGATTAGATCGCTCTCACCGCTCATAATTAGCCTTATCCTCTGGCATACTTGATTCCGTCGGAATAGGTGGTTCTTCCATACGGAGTGCTATGTCCAGATCCGAGCACCCTTAAATGAGAAGGACTTTCTCCTTCCATTCAGCATAATTGTCACCAAAAAGCATTGGAATTCGAGTATTCTCATTAAAAATAGTAGTAGGAAAAGCGGTAAAGACTACAAAATAAGGATAAACATATATAAGCTATGAAGTACAATCCATCAAAGGTGAATCACGTAAATACCGATTCTAAGTAAATTCTAGACCTTCCTGTGGATAGAGGTTGCAACCCATGCATAGAATTTATTTTACTTTATTAGACTAGTAAACCAAGATATACAAAAATTAGTCTGTACATGTGGGCATAAGATTATTTTCAACTTAAAGGTTTACTATCTCATTCCAATTAATCTACCAAAAAATTACCTCCCTGTAAGGACGGGTTACCAACTTAATAAAATAATTGGACTAAATAGATGTCATTATAACTTTTAATCACTAACTTTATGTGATTAAATAACTCAATTTCCTAAATACATGACATAAAAAAAAACTCAAAATGACATCTCAAAATAATAAACTTTAATAATCAACCTAACAAAATGTTGATTAGCTCCAAAAGGGTATACTGGATATAAGCATGACGCTACATTTTCCTAAAGATCAATTCTTATAATTAAAAAATATTATAATAAGTTGAACAGTAGCATAATTGTAGAAAATTTAGCTATTCGTTTCTTATAACTTACTTAAGGACAAAACCATACAAATTTGGTGAAATATGAAAAGGAAACTTCAGAATATTAAGCATAATCATGGGCTTAATTAAAATGTATTGATGATGTGATAACCAAAGACAAATAAATTATTATCAACACACTGTGAATATTAGCACCGTATATTTAACCCATCGTGATTTAGTTACTAATTAAATACCAAAAGTTGATTCAATTCTTTAACTATTGTCAAACATGGAACTTCCTAGTCATGCCACAAACTTGAGAAACTAGATCATGTCAAGTATTCATATAAACAATCAAGTCAAAAGATTGTTTTGGCCAATAAGATCTTCTTGTCAATGTCAAAGACAGAATCTTGAAGAAAATCAATGTTTACAAAGGCTAACAGAAAGAAGGCAAATCACGATTACTCATAGAAGGTTAACAGTAAGAAGCGAAAACTGTTCAAACAGAATACGCAGTAAAGCCAAAAATATAAAGAAAACGATTTCATCAAATTTAAGCTTCTAAAAAAAAAAACTTGATATGTCGGCACAGATATATATAAAGGTCACAGACTTTATGAAATCAACGCTGAGCAAAACTATAGTTTTCTCTGTAGACTAGAGACCATGTTATATGACGGCACTTAATGGTAGACAATATGCATAATCATTATCAACAGATACTGAACAACACAGCTAAAAGGTTGGCTCTGATACCACGATGTAGAATTTAAACACATATGCAGAGCCACCGCAACGGAATATTAATAGGAACGTACCTTCAGCCATGATTGTTCAAGTGATGTGGAGAATTGCCTTGGAACAACCTTGACAGAAAACCTAGAGCCTTCTAGCATGTGCCTATCGTAGGATGTCAGACTGATGGAGTCACAGGCATATTTATAGGTAGGCTAGGGACTCTTAGGTAAATATTTTAGCCCTAGAGACTTCTCCATAAATTACGGTTGCCCTAGGGACTCTTAATAAAAAACTTTTCTTTCCATCAAAGAAACTACCATATATACATAACCACAGAATATTATCTGATATATTATTTCCTTTGGGAGACAAGGTAAATAATTTATTACCTTATATGTGGGCCACACTAAAAGTCTCTAGAAGAGATGGTAAACTTCTAATACTGTATGGTTTGCGAGTACACAATGAGCAGGTTATTCAGTACGCACTCGAAGGGTAGTTGGCTAGTGGCTGCAAGTTTCCCTTGGAATTTCCATAAAACTATTAACAAATAGGTAATTCCGTAGACGTAAACAAAACTTGAGACATGGTCATGAATTTAATGTGCAATTTACATTTTCTTTTAAATAATAAAATAACTCTATAGATCAAAATCTCATAGCAAATTTTATGTTCTTTTTGGAGAACAATAAACGTAAGCTAGCTAGAATATTTGCCAACATTTTGGTATAATGGAGAGTTTTTGACCAATATTGTCCCTTATCTTTAAGGGTAGGTCTGTTTTGTCCCTCAAATATAATTTTGAGCATCTTTAATCCCTTCAAATATGATTTTGAACATCTTTAATCCCTTAAGTATGCCAAAGTATAACATTTTTAGTCTCAATGACATAATTTGTTTAAAAACTAACGACATTATCTTGTGTTACTCATGTGACACTATAAGAAGAAGACCAGCAGTAAAAGAAAAAAGTCATTCACATTTCTCCCAACTCGTTCACGAAAAAAAGCTTCCTGAAGTTCCCTACTTCTTTGAGGAAAAGTCATTCTACTGTTCTGCAAAATGGAAAAAAGGATTGTATCAAACTTTCAAAGCAATAATTTAAAGCTCAACAGCACAAGAAAATATTCCCATTTTTCTTTTCTTTGGAAAATAGTCTTCCTCGATTTCTGACTAGTTTCCAAGAAGCTGCTCTTAGTTCAGCCTTTTTGTATATCTTCTAAAACTCCTCAAAAATACCTCACATAGAGAATCCAAAAGAGTAAAACTACAAAATCGTAGTTTCGAACTGCAATCACAATGGGGGATCGTCCTGATCCACAGTCCCAGCAACCAATTGGTGAGCAAAAATAAATTCAGTTTTGAAATATGGATATCAAAATCAATTTTGAAAATATAGAAACCAAGAACTAATTCCATGATCAATTTACGGGGTTGGTTTCGACACTCACCGTCTTTTTAGCTTACTTATCGAAAATGTTAACCAACACCCACTAATTATACAGAGCTGATTAAATTTGAATGTTTAAAGTTGGAACTTTTACTTTTAAGAAATTCGTTGATTTGTTTCAAAAAGAAAAGTTGAAAGTTGAAAAAATAGAGATGTCAAGATCACTTCGAGGATATTATTGCAGCAAACGAATAACCAAATTGAAAACGAGCGATATAAGGTTAAAATTTTAGGAAATGTTACCTAAAAAGGAGGAACTACAACAATCCATTGTAATCCCTCAAGTGAAGTTTGGGAAGTAGGATGAAAGCAATAAAAAGGATGAACTAAGTAGGCATTTGGACATAAGAATTGTAAAACTCAAAAAAATGGTAGAAAATTTTTTCAAGTGAAAATGGTATTTGAAATTTAGAGTTGTGTTTGGACATAAATTTCAGTTTGGGTTGTTTTTGAAGTTGTGTGAGTGATTTGAGTAAAAATTTCGAAAAATAACTTTTTGCAATTTTTCAAATTTTTGAAAATTTTCAAAATGTATCTTCAAGTGAAAATTGAAAATTTTATGAACAAACGCTGATTTCGAAAAAAAGTGAAAAAAAACCTTCCATCAAATTTTATGTCCAAACGGACACTAAAGTGATAATTTATGTCACCCAATAAAAGGAGAGGGAAAGTTTTGGTTCAAAGGGATAGACCATTAGTTTTTAAACAGATTTTGTCAGAGATTAAATGTGCTCTATTTTAGCCTACTTAGAGGTCGTTTGGTATAATGTATAAGAAGGTATAAGGGTAGTATAAAAATTTAATACCACCTTAATATTCTGTTTGGTTAGCAAATCAGGTATAAGTTATTCCGGTGTTAATTTTAGTACTGGGATAACTTATACCTTATAGAAGATGGGGTAATTAGCATCGATATAACTTATACCTTCTTTTTAGAAATTATGCAATTGTCATTCTTAATATAACATACCAAACAATGAATAAACAGCAATTCCAGCATAACAAATCACAACATAACTTATCACAATATAACTTATACCGGTATAAATCGTATTCCAACCAAACGACCCCTAAAAGGATTAAAAGTGCTCAGGGTCATATTTAAAGGATAAAAATAAACCTGCCCTCAAAGATAAGGACAATATTGGTCAAAAGCTCAATCCCTGAGAGAGCCATCTACCTCATTCCCCCGATATCTCGTCTTTGCTTAAGCATCATGCATATGTAAATGATCTTATTACATACATGGGGAAGATAATGTAATGAAATAGATCAACCAAATACTAGAACACCTTGGTCTAGAAACATGGGGAGACAAGCACAAATAACTCGAATTCACTACTACATAATCCCCAAAATCTCAGTACTAAGTTGCATTTACCACAATAAGCAAACCAAAATAGCAGACGACACACAAACCACTTTGATATAATGTTACTTACAATCATAGCTCTTTGATTAAACACTAAACATTCACAACCATACCTATTCTAAAAATTGCCATTTACAAAAATACTTAAGGGCATGAGTTAGCCTGAAACATTTACATGTTTGGGAAGAACAGAACGAGTCACCAAACATGGCAGTAGAGTACCACCAGTCACAATCAGTCGTTAGCTTGAAAATTTTTGTAGAAAGACCTGAAAGTTTGAAATGAAGAAAAAGCGAACAGCAAATTATTTAAGGCTCAGGTGCTACTCTTCTCACATCTGGCAATCTCACTACTTCCTCTTTGCCCTAGTCCTTCGGGATCTGCCTTCAGGCTTCCCGTTTCGATCTGATTCCAAGCTATCATTGTTCCCCACCTTCTGACCACTTTCCTCAGACAGAGTCTCCTGCAGAAGCATGCCTTTATGATTCATCGAACAGAACGTGAAAAGAAAAAGGTAATTTGGCGAAATTCTCACAAAAAGAAAAAGGTAATATGGGGAAATCATCACCCTAAAAAACATAATTTGGGAAGAAGAGAGGCAAATCAAAAACTAAATTTTCAACAGCCACAACCAAGACAACTAGGATAACCTCTTCAATTCGATGAGACCAGACTCTTTACCATACTCTCTTCGTCCCAATTAAAATGTCCTAATATACTGGGCAAGGGAACGGGTATTCAAGTGAAAGTTGGAATTTCGTTGTACTTAAATATGTGAGGGTCTAAAGGTAGAAATATTAAATTTGTGAAAGATTTCAAACTCTCTCTGGTGAGAAAATAGGCCCCACGATAACATTTTTATGGTAGGATATTGAAAAGGTAACTGATATTGAGAGAAAAGATTCCTTTCTATAAGAGTGGACACAAGTTTCAGATAACTCAGAATAGAATCTAGGACTAATAACTGAGACAGAAGAATACACCTACTTTTAATGCATACGACAAATTAGACTTGCCTCCTAAATGCATTGCATGTACATTGAAAAAAGAGGATACATGCACTGCCTGAGTTTCACAGAATTAGAATGCTGGGTAATTATCTGAAGTTTGAAAGCACATATGATAAAATAGAAAAGAAGCTAGAAAAATGAGAGCAGCAGATAATGTGGGTTATAGAAAAGCAAAAAAAATTGACCTAAAACAGAGAGTATAGTAGAGAATCAAGACAGAAAATTACTCCATGTATCACATAATAACTAACACTACTCTAACAATATATGCCGTGTTAAGGTGGTAAACATAAAAAAATTAAAAAGTGGATAATTTTAATCATCATGAAACTGTAACAATGCTTGCATTGTTTGAACACGTATTTTTATAAAGAGAATAGAGCTCACCTGACTTCCCTCCGTGACTTTCTTAACATCGATTGTTGTCACTTCTCGAACTGTAACAATTTTATCAACATGCACAGTGGTTTCCGCTGCAGCAATGGGAATTTGGTCTGGTGGAACTTCCAAGTGTTCAACTTCTGGTGCGTCTGGTGCTGTTGATAATGGACTAGAAAGAACCAGACAACAAATAAAGTCATCAGACCAATACTCACTATCAACTTTAAAACATACAGAAGGGAAAGTGGGATAACAGAAAAATATGTGCCACTTGACAATGTCAGTTATTAAGAGCAGGGAATTACCGTGATGCACCATTCTCGGTCGATTGAGTTATAAAATCCCCATTTTCCTTCCGCCTTTTGTTACTTTGTGTACGATCTAGCAATGTATCAGCACATCTCTTAAGCCATGAGAATGGAGTAGAGAGAGGAGAAGATGAATTGTCGTTCTCTTTCATGATGGAAGAAATATCTTGTCTAACACCATTATTATAATTCCCATTCGGACCAACATCCAGCACTGAGGGATGCTTCGGTAACCTTTTTGCAGAATGTTTATGTTCAGTGGATCGTAGATCAGAATATAACTTTTTGGGTGTGACAATACGATCTGGAATAATCTTAACATCCTCCAATTTCTTTAACTGCTCAATCCGAGCAAGAATCTCCTCCCTATCAGCATGAAGTAATTCCCTTTGTTTCTCTAATTTCAGTCTTTGCACCTTAAGTTCTTCTATAGCATTATTTAGCTCTGCCCACTCTTTGTCCCTTCTCTCACGATCCAAATTGATGTCTTTTCTTTCAGCATCTAGTTTCTTCAACTCCAGCCCAACATGCTCCAATTCCTTCTCCACAGTCTCCCTCTGAGATGCAATATCCTGAAGTTCTCTTTTCTTTTGTTCCTCAAAGGTTTTTTCCCTTTCCTTTAGGTCAGTCTCTATTTCTTCACGTCTTTTTTCAATGCGGTTCTCTAGCTCTTTCTTCTGCATCTCAGCATCCAACAAAAAGTTTTCACGTTCTTTCTGAATTTTGCTAAACCATTCTGCACGCTCACGCTCAATTTCATACATGAAGGCTTCACGATCACGAGAAAGTGACTCCAGATTTTGCTTATAGTCTTCTTGAATTGCATTCTTCTCTGCTTTCAAGCTGTCACGGCTATCCTTAAGAAGCTTAGAAATGGCTATCCTCTCCTCAGCCACACGTTCAGCTTCTTTCTGCAACTCTTCTCTTTTCTCATCAATTACCTCCCATTCAGTCTCAAATTTAGCTTTCTCTGCTTTCAACCGATCTGCCTCCTTTTCAATCTCTTCCTTCTCCGCTCTAATCATATCAATCTCTTGCTTTAGCCTTGTTTCCAGAATCAGCAACTCTTGAGTTTCACTTTTCATAGCCTCCACATTTTCTTCCTCATGGTCAATGCATTTTCTTTTTTCATCCAGCATTTTCGCAGACTTTTCAAGATCATTTTTCATTTTGTTAATTCCTTCCCTTTCTTGCTGCAGAACTGTTCTCTTCAACTCTATCTCTTTTTCAGTAGCTTGGAGGTTTCTTTCTTTTTCCTCAATAACATGTAACCTATCTTCCAACTCTTTCTCCTTCTCAACCAGTGTTCTTGATTGAATCTCCAAATCGTGTTCCTTGTCAGCAAATAGGTCCTCCCGATGCTTAATATCCATATCTTTCAACTCCCAAGCCCGCCTCTTGGTCTGAATCTCATCTTCCACCAATTTTCGTTTTGCTTCCAACTCAGCCTCGATAGAGGAAATCTTAGTTACTAGTGTGGCCTCCTGTTTAGCCATAACCTGTTTAACGCCAGCCTGCATGGTTCATCAGAGTAATAAGAAAACAAAGGTATTTCTCAGTAAAGGATGGAAACATAGTTTTCTTTAGTGTCAAAACTTACGATCTCCTTGCTTTCAACTTTCCCTTGCAATAACAGTAGTTCTTCCTCTTTCTTGGTAAGCTCGCATTCCTTTTTTATTACGGCCTGTGAAAAGACACAACTATTGCATAAATAAATTCTTCAATATCTTTAATCTGAAAAGGCTAATATACATAATAAGCAGAGTGTAAAAGAAGAGAGAAATAGACTCACTTCCTCTCTTGCTGATATAGACTTAAGTTTCAGCTCCAGATTGTGCTTTTCCTCATTCAGGGCTTTAACGTCATTCTCCAAATTTAATTTAGCATTGTCTAAGTCTTTCTCGCGTCTGTTCAGTTCTTGAGATCTGTTAAATATAAAATCTTCCCTCTTATTGAGCAAAGCCTGAGCATCAAGTAACTCTTCCTGCGACCGCTGTAGAGTTTTCAGCCTTTCAGATAAAGATTGTTTCTCCAGATGGATCTCTTTCTCTTTAGCTTCACAACTGACAGATTATAGAAAATGCTAACTCAATCATGTGCATGAGGAAAATAATAGCACGTGTGCCTCCATAGAGGATATTATCAAGCAATTATCTTTTCCTACCTAGAGTCCTAGACTACCTAAAATATGATCATTCCCTGCTAGTTGAAAGGAATGAAACAATTGAATCCTTTGGTGTGGAAAATTCAAATAATTACAGATATAAGTGTCAAATCATGAATGCAGTCTATCCCTTACTTTTTAGAGATAAGATAGAAATTTATTAATCAACTAACTTCAGAACCAAGTGGGTACTGCATGATGACAAAATATATATGACTTCCATTCCTTTAAGAAAGCAACTAATCTATGAAGTCCAGTCCACAGTCAATTATTTACATAAAGTCTTCCTACACCAAAATACATATTCTGTAAACATCAAATTTTTCAGAAGACTAAAGTAAATATTTATCCGCAACAAATGTCTATGCTTTTTTTCTAACCACACTAGGCAGTCAATCCTATAAATAATACTTCAAAGAGAATAGCATAGTTTCCTTTTCTTTTCTTTTTTCTTAAAACCCGAGAAATCCGCTTTCCTAGATCAGGAATTCGGTGGATAACGGGCACATCCCTCTACCCTTCTCCACTTAAATAGCAGATGTGCGTCTACCATACATCCCGGGGCTGTACTACCTTTGCCATTGAAGCAAAGTCCTGGCGAGCTTGAAGAGAATAGCATCTTAGTGAACAAGGTACAATACATGCAAGCAGTTGAACCTGAGTGGTGTTTTCACAGTCTAACAACTAGGAAAACATGAGCTCAGCACACATCAAACCACATTACAAATAGAAGAACATCCTTATCAACTTTAAGCACATACTCTGACTTAAATGATAATGTCTGTCTCCTAAGATCATCTTCTCGTGCCTCAACTTCACGTAATTTTCTTTCTGCAGTACGCTGAAAAAGGCTGGCTTCTGCTTCCAAGGATTCTGCTTTACGCAACTTTTCCTCTGCATCAGCATACTTCTTCTGAGCATCCTCCATCATGCTTCGTGCTTCAGCCAATTTATTCTCAGATGCAACTTTTGATTCAGCACATTCTGCTCGCATCTCATGCAACGCTTTCTCAATCTGTTTAAAATTCAAAACATGTCAGCAAGATAACAAAAGAAACAACTTGGGGAAGCAAACAAGCGGAGTAAGCATACGTTTGCGACGCATTCTTTCTCAATCCCAAGAGCTTTCTTCAGATTATCTTCACGTTTCTTAGCTGCAACCTCATCAGCCTGACGTGCAGCACGTTCGCGCCTGTATAAGAGTTCAGCTGACTCGGAAGCTGCTTTAAATTGCTCATTCTTGGAATCCCACTCGTTCCTTTCCAGGATGAGAAGACCCATCTGATATTGATGGTCATACAGCTACATCCAGTATAGAGATGCAATCATGAACCAAGTTGGCCAATAAAGGTGCGATATAAACTTTGATATTTATTTCATTCAAGCAATATTCCTAAAGGGACATAAAGAACATTACTAGAATGGAACTTGGGTAAATTAAACAGTAGGTATGCCTCAACAAAAACGAGTACATATGACAATACTATGATAGTAATAAATTCAGCCGCCCCAAAAAAAGAAAGCAAAAAAAAAAAAAGACAAAGCAGAATTTAAGGGGGTATATCATTAACCAATCAATACGCTGAGCCTTAGTCACAAACAAGTCGGGTCTAGTAATAAATCTTTAAAACGTAAAATAATAAGTGTAAAATTAATTAACAGACCTCAGCTTCGAGTTTGGCAATATAAGCAATAAGAGCTGCTTTATCTCTGCGTTTAATGGAGTCCTCATCAAACCCAGCTTCACGCAGTCGCTTCCATATGACTTCATCTGTCAAACTTCTTGAACTTGAAACCCTACCCGACACCGAAAGAGGCGTTCGATTCACCGGAGTCAAAGCCAGTCTCTCTGACCCAGGACTTGTCATTCTTGATTTCTCTACACTTTTGATGAAAATCAAAGATTCAACTTTTTCTTAATCAATTTGTTGAATTCTTGCCTAATTAGCCCCTTTACTTTCCCCTTCACAAGAACAATGCAGTTGATGGTATTGGTGGGAACTTCACACAAACTTTTTCTGCTTTCTTCTTTGCCTTTTTTGCTATTTCTCTCACTTTAACTCACACTTGCTTTGTTGGCTGGCGATTCTCTCTCTATGCAAAGTGGACTTGGCTGCTCCACCGTTTGACGAGTAATAATAATCGATTTGAAGTCTCTTGAAAATTGTAGTGGTTTTTTCTTTGTACTGATTTTTTGCTTCAACAAGACTTCTGTGATAAGCTTAACCCTAACGACGTCGTTTTATTACCGGTAAACTTTAGGTCGAATTTTGCGGATGGTAAGTTTAAAAAAGGAAAAAGACTTTTTTTATTACGTAAATTTAAAAGAGTGATTAGTTTAAAAAATTTTGGTTTGCGGATGCAATCTTAGCTGCCAACGTCTCCCATCCAGATTCCAGATTACTGAGAGCAAATTTATTCAAATCTTGAATTCAGTTTGGCAACGGACTTTTCGAACTAAATTATACAATAGGATATTATCAAATAGTATGATTTTTGATACTTAAGATCCCAAATGGAATATTAAGATCTAAGGCTCTAAGGTCAACCAAGTTAACTAAGTAATTAACAAAACTGTGACATATTGCATGGATTTACTATTTCTTTTTCTTTTTGGTTTTCCAAACTTTTGATGAATTAATTTAAGTGCCCGTTTGGACATAAAATTTGATGGAAGCTTTTTCTAAAAAAAAATCACTTTTTTCGAAATCAGTGTTTGTTTGTAAAATTTTCAATTTTCACTTAAAGATGCATTTTGGAAATTTTCGAAAATTTGAAAAACTGCAAAAAGTTGTTTTTCAAAATTTTCACTCAAATTACTCACAAAACTTCAAAAACAACCCAAACCGAAATTTGTGTCCAAATACAACTTTAAATTTCAAATATCATTTTCACTTGAAAAAAAATTTCACTATTATGAATAGAGTTATAATTAGAGTGAATGTCTATCTTTTAGAGAGTTTTACTTTGTGGCTAAGTCATTTTTCTCCTATAAATAGAGAGGTCTTACCCAATTGTAAATCATCCCAAAATTCAATAAGAATTTTCTCTCTCTTTCTCTACAATATTGTTCTTCTTCTTTTATTGTTTTATTACACGCTATCAGCACGAGACTCTACCGTCTCAAGAAGCTCTTTGAAAAGACTAAGGTATAACTTTTCTCCTCTTTTAATTATAACTGATATTATGAAAAGAAAGTTCGTTGCCCTTGAAATTTCGGGCAAGAACTATATGACATGAGTGTTGGATGCTGAAATCCATTTAGATGCAATGGGTCTTGGAGACGCCATTAAAGATAAAAATAAACATCCACTCAAGTGTGATGACCCAAAAAGTCATCACTTATTTTAAAAGTAAATTCTATGTTCCGAGGCCTTAAAAACCTCTTTCGGCATCACCTTGATTTGCGTGCACAGTCCGGGCGCGTAGCCGGAAAGCCATTTTGTGAAAATCTGTGAAAAATGATGAATTTTGCATTTAAAATGAGTTTAAGTTGACTTCGGTCAATATTTTGGGTAAACGGACCCGGACCCGTGATTAGACGGTCCCGGAGGGTCCGGAGGGTCCGTAGGAAAATATGGGACTTGGGCGTATGCCCGGAATCAAATTCCGAGGTCCCAAGCCCGAGAAATGAATTTTTACAGAAAATTATTTTCTAAAATTATTTATGAGTTTTAAGAATGAAAGGTGTTTAAAACTTGATGGTATCGGGTTTCGTATTTTGGTTCCGGTGCCTGATACAGGTCCTATATGTGATTTAAGATAAGTCTGTGAAATTTGGTAAGAAACGGACTTGAAACGACGTGAATTGGATCGTTTTTGAGAAAAATTGGAAAATTTGAAGTTCTTAAAAAATTTCATGATTTTGATGCTAAATTCATAGTTGTTGATGTTATTTTAGTGATTTGAATGCACGAGCGAGTCCGCATGATTTTTTAGGTTGGTGTGCATATTTGGTTTGGAGCCCCGAGGGCTCGGGTGAGTTTTGGATAGGCCACGGGGTGGATTTTGGACTTGGAGAATTGCAGGTTTTCAGCTGTTTCAGTGCAGGCCTGTAGGCTTCACATTTGCGAAGCCTGACTCGCAAATGCGAGATCGCAAATGCGAAATGTAGCCCAGGCCAGCCTACCTCGCAATTGTGAGGATTCTATCGCAAATGCGATCCCCCAGTTTCAGCCAGGCATCGCAAATGCGACAAGTTGTTCGCAATTCCCAACTCGCAAATGTGAGAAATTCTTCGCAAATGCGAACTTAGCAGAAGTCTGGGTTCGCAATTGCAAACCCTGGTCACAAATGCAACATCTGCAACCTGCAACTTTATAACTTAGCTGAAAATCTTTCATTTTTCACATTCTTTCAAAACCAAAACACTCTTGGGCGATTTTTCAAAGACAACTCTTCTTCCAAATCGATTGTAAGTCACTTTCAACTCGTTTCCCTCAATCACTAACATCTTTTCACATGATTTCAACTCAAAATCAATGATTTTCATGGGGAAAATTGGGTGTTTTGGATAGAACCTAGGTTTTTCAAAAATTGGGGATTTGGACCTCGATTTGAGGTCCGATTTCAAAACAAATTATATATTTGGATTCGTGGGGGAATGAGTGATCGGGTTTTGGTTCGAACCTCGGGTTTTGACCATGTGGGCCCGGGGCTGATTTTTGACTTTTTGGGTAAAACTTTGGAAACTTATTTTCATGCATTGGAATTGATTCATTTAGCGCTTATTGATGTAACTAAGTAACTTGTGGCTAGATACAAGCGAATTGGTTGTAGAATCAAGAGGTAAAGCGATAGTAGAGACTTGGATTGTGTTCGTGGCATCGAGGTAAGTGTTTGGTCTAACCTTAGCTTGAGGGATTAGGAGTTGTGTCCTATTTGCTACATGTTATTTGTTGAGTACGACGTATAGTCATGGTGACGAGTATCTATACGTTGGTGTCAAGCATGACCGTGAGTCTTAAATTGAAATTGTTGTGTTCTTGATAAATCCAACGAATACCTAAGTTGTGATTCTCTGTGTTGAGCAAGGATTATGAGTATTCTCGTGGGAATTACTTATGATTGAGTATTGGTGCTAATTGAGGTAGTTAGATGTTGGAACAAGTTTGGTTATAGCTGATTTCCCTCGCCGGGACGTAGTTACTTATACTGTCGATTCCCTTGCCAGGAAAGTGTTGTTTCTTTATTTATCCCTTGTCGGGACTCTTGTTGTGATTGGTGTTTAACTGTATATGTGGATCGGATTGCACGCCGCGATAATATTATATTTGGATCGGGTTGCACGCCGCAACAATACTATATTTGGATTGGGTTGCACGCCGCAACAATAATATAATTGGATCGGGTTGCATGCCGCAACAGTGATAAATGATATGGATCGGGTTGCACGCCGCAACAGAGTTATTATGTTTTGGGATCGGGTTGTGCGCCGCAACAATTGATAATACGAAGTGTTCATAGATTGGTTACGAGTTCCTTATTGTTTGGCTGTAAAATTCTAAATTGTTCTTATGTTTTTCTCTTAATTTACTGTTGGTACTGATATTCCCCCACAACATGTATCCCCTGCCATCTTTACTTGTTTATTCATGTTTTATTTTCCGTTGCATATTATATAACTGCACAGGTTTATTTGGTAGTCTGGTCCTAGCCTCGTCACTACTTTGCCGGAGTTAGGCCAGGCACTTACCAGCACATGGGGTCGGTTGTGCTGATACTACACTCTGTACTATGTGCAGATCCCGGAGCGGCAGCTTTTGGACCGTAGCATTGGGTGGCTGCCTTCAGTCCAGTTAGAGATCCCGAGGTAGTCCTGCAGGCGCCCGCAAGCCCGGCGTTCTCTTTTATCTTTATATGTATTCTGTTTTTATTGCTTCCGAGACAGATTGTACTTTTTTTACAGACATTTGTATGTAGATTCGTAGACAGTCCGTGATATTATGACACCGGATTCTAAGTAGAGATGTATGTTGGCATTGTCGTACTATTTATGATTAATTTATCAGATTAAGTCTTCTGCTTGTATCTATTTATCGTTAATATTTCACTGTTATTGACATGTTAGTTTAAATAGTTAAAAAGGCTAAATAAAAGAGTTAGAAATTCTGTATTACGCGGCTTGCCTAGCTTTCACGAGTAGGCACATCACGACTCCCGAGGGTGGGAAATCCGGGTCATGGCAAGTTGGTATCAGAGCTCTAGGTTACATAGGTCTCACAATTCACGGATAAGCTTAGTAGAGTCTGAGGGGTCGGTACAGAGATGTTTGTATTTATCCCCAGAGGCTATAGATTTAGAAAAACTTCACATTTATTCTTTCTTGTCGTGCGGTTTGTTTTCTCAATGCTAATTGAATTTCTACTCTGTTCTTTCGCAGATGACGAGAACACGTGATTCCTTATCCATCGATCAGCAACCCGAGCCCCCAGCAGCAGCTCCCACGAGGGGCATAGGGCGAGGCCGAGGCCGTACTAGAGGCTTAGGTAGGGGCAGAGCTCAGCCTAGAGCAGCAGCACCAGCGGCAGAGCCTCAAGTTGACTTTGATGATGAGGTTCCAGCCCAGACAGTTCTGGTGGGCCTAGCTTAGGTCCCAGAGGGGTTTATTGCTATCCTAGTACTCCAGGACGCTTTGGTCCGTTCAGTGGGACTTATGGAGAGTGTCACCCGGGCAGGCTTGCTTCCTGTAGCACCAGCCGTCTCTCAGGCTAGAGGAGGAGCCCAGACTCCTGCTACTCGCACTCCGGAGCAGATGGCTCCCTAGTTTCAGACTCCAGCAGCTCAGCCAGTTGGAACAGTTCAGTCGGGTGTGGTAGCTCAGACCAGTGAGGGAGCAGCTATGTCTGTCGATGCCTTGTAGAGATTGGACAGGTTCACCAAGCTCTTCCCTACTACTTTCAGCGGTGCATCTTCTGAGGATCCCCAGGATTTTCTAGACAGCTGTCATGAGGTTCTCAGGAACATGGGGATAGTGGAGACCAATGGGGTCGATTTTGCTACTTTTTGCTTTTCTGGATCCGTCAAGACTTTGTGGAGAGATTATTGCTTGGCTAGACCAGCCGGATCACCAGCTTTGACTTGGGAGCAGTTTACTCAGCTATTCCTGGAGAAGTTTCTCCCCATTACTCAGAGGGAGATCTATCGGAGGCAGTTTGAGCGTTTCTAGAAGGGTTCTATGAATGTTACTCAGTATGAGACCAGATTCATTGACTTGGCCTGTCATGCTCTTATCATACTTCCCACCGAGAGAGAGAGAGAGAGGGGGGTAAGGAGGTTCATTGAGGGACTTATCCAGCCTATTCGACTTCAAATGGCCAAGGAGACTGGGAGTGAGATTTCTTTCCAAGAGGCGGCCAATGTAGCCAGGAGAGTTGAGATGGTTCTATCGTAGGGAGGTGGTCAGGGGTCTGACAAGAGGCCTCGTCATTCAGGCCGATTCAGTGGTACCTCGTCTGGAGGCAGAGATTCGTATGGTAGAGGCCATCCTCCTAGGCCTTTTTAGTCAGCCCTTCAGGTTTCTCGCAGTGCTTCAGGTGGACGTGGTTCTCACATGCAGTATTTTGATCAGTAGCCCTATAATGCACCACCAGCTCCTATCAGTGCACCGCCGCTCTAGAGTTTTTGGGGTGGTCATTCAGGTCGCCAGGGTTAGTCTCAGTTTCCTGAACCGTAGCATTCAGGTGGATGTTTTGAGTGTGGTGAGTATGGTCATATCCGGAGGGCTTGTCCGAGATTAGTGGGTACTTAGTCGCAGCAGCAGGGTTCCGTGCTATGGTTCAGGCACCAGGTGTTCCGTCGCCCGCTCCGCGAGCTAGGGGTGGGGGTAGAGGTGCTAGAGGTTGAGGTAGAGGTGTTAGAAGTGAAGCGCAGACCGCTAGAGGTGGAAGTCAGCCGACTGCAGGCCGTCGTAGAGATGTAGTCCAGGGTGGTGGGGCCCAGCCCCGATGTTATGCTCTTCCAGCCAGGCTTGAGGCTGAGGCTTCCGATGCAATTATCACAGGTATTGTTCTGGTTTGTCGCAGAGATGCTTCAGTTTTTTTTGATCCAGGGTCTACCTACTCTTATGTGTCATTTTATTTTGCATCATACCTGGTCATGCCTTGAGTGTCCCTGTATATGTGTCTACACCGGTGGGTGATTCTATCGTGGTAGATCGATTCCATCACTCGTGTATAGTTGTGATAGAGGGTCTTGAGACTCGTATGGATTTATTGCTCCTGGACATGGTTGATTTTGATGTCATATTGGGGATGGACTGGTTATCACCTTACCACACTATCTTGGACTATCATGCCAAGACTGTGACCTTAGCCTTGCCGGGTTTACCTCATTTAGAATGGAGAGGGACTCCTAGTCATTCTACCTGTAGTGTTATCTCTTATGTGAAGGCTCGGCGTATGGTCGAGAAGGGGTGTTTGGCCTATTTGGCATATGTTCGTGATTCTTGTGTCGAGATTCCTTCTATTGATTCTGTGCCTGTTGTTCGTGAGTTCCCTGAGGTATTTCCTTCAGACCTGCCGGGTATGCCACCCGACAGGGATATTGACTTTTGCATTGATTTGGCTCCAGGCACTCAGCCCATTTCTATCCCGCCATATCATATAACCCTGCCTGAGTTGAAAGAGTTGAAGGAGCAGTTGCAGGACTTGCTTGAAAAAAGGTTCATTAGACCTAGTGTTTCGCCTTGGGGTGTGCCAGTGTTGTTTGTTAAGAAGAAGGACGGATCGATGAGAATGTGTATTGATTACCGGCAGTTGAACAAGGTTGCAATCAAGAATAAGTATCAGTTGTCGAGGAATGATTATTTGTTTGATAAGCTTCAGGGTGCCAAGGTATTTTCGAAGATTGAATTGAGATCTGGCTACCATCAGTTGAGGATTAGAGCATCCGATGTCCCTAAGATAGCTTTCCGCACTCGGTACGAGCATTATGAGTTCTTGGTGATGTCATTCGGGTTGACAAATTCCCCAACAGCTTTTATGGATTTGATGAACCGAGTGTTCGGGCCTTACTTGAATTCGTTCGTGATAGTCTTCATTGATGATATTTTGATCTATTCCCGCAGCTGGAGGAGCACGAGTAGCATCTTAGAGTGGTTCTTCAGACTTTGAGGGATAGTCAGTTGTATGCCAAGTTTTTGAAGTGTGAGTTCCGGTTGAGTTCAGTCGCGTTCCTGGGTCATATTGTATCCGCAGAGGGTATTCAGGTTGATCCGAAGAAGATTGAGGCAGTGAAGAACTGGCCTAGACCAGCATCAGCTAAAGATATCCGGAGTTTCTTGGGTTTGGCAGGCTACTATCGTCGGTTTATGGAGGGGTTTTCATCTATTGCAGCCCCGATGACCCGGTTGACCCAGAAGAGTGCCTAGTTCAGGTGGTCGGATGAATGTGAGGCGAGCTTTCAGAAGCTCAAGACAGTTTTGAATATGGCACCAGTGTTGGTTTTGCTCACGGGTTTAGGGCCTTATACGGTTTATTGTGATTCATCCCGGATTGGACTTGGTGCTGTGTTGATGCAGGGTGGCAAGGTCATTGCCTATGCTTCACGGCAGTTGAAGATTCATGAGAAGAACTATCCGGTTCATGATTTGGAGTTAGCAGTCATCGTTCACGCGTTGAAGATTTGGAGGCATTATCTGTATGGCGTGGCATGTGAGGTGTTCACGGATCACAAGAGTCTGCAATATTTGTTCAAGCAAAAGGAGATAAATTTGAGGCAGAGAAGATGGTTGGAGCTATTAAAGGATTATGATATCACCATCTTATATCATCCGGAAAAGGCCAATGTGGTGGCCGATGCTTTGAGTAGGAAGTCGGCCAGTATGGGTAGTCTTGCTTATATTCCAGTCGGTGAGAGACCGCTTGCTTTGGATGTTCAGGCTTTGGCCTATCAGTTCGTGAGATTGGATGTTTCTGAGCCCAGCCAAGTGTTAGCTTACACAGTCGCTCGTTCTTCCTTATTGGAGTGTATCCGAGATCGGTAGTATGATGATCCATATTTGTGTGTCCTTAGAGACACGGTGCAACACGGAAGTGCCAAGCAGGTTACTTTAGGTGATGATGGAGTTTTGAGATTGCAGGGTCGAATTTGTGTGCCTAATGTGGATGGGCTTCGAGAGTTGATTTTAGAGGAGGCCCATAGTTCCCGGTACTCTATTCATCCAGGCGCCGCGAAGATGTATCAGGATTTGCGACAGCATTATTGGTGGCGGAGGATGAAGAAGGACATTGTTGCATATGTGGCTCGGTGTTTGAACTGTCACCAGGTTAAGTACGAGCATCAGAGGCCTGGTGGTTTGTTTCAGAGGATTGAGCTTCCCGAGTGGAAGTGGGAGCGGATCACTATGGACTTCATTGTTGGACTCCCAGGGAATCGGAGGAAGTTCGACGCAGTGTGGGTTATTGTTGATAGGCTGACCAAGTTAGCACATTTCATTCCTATGGCAGTCTCCTACTCTTCCGAGAGGTTAGGTGAGATCTATATCCGGGAGATTGTTCGTCTTCATGGTGTTTTCGAGTCTATCATTTCGGATCGAGGTACGTAGTTTACCTCCCATTTTTGGAGAGCAGTTCAGCGAGAGTTGGGCACACGGGTTGAGTTGAGTATAATGTTTCATCCTTAGACAGACGGGCAGTCCGAGCGAACTATTCAGATTTTGGAGGATATGCTCCAAGCTTGTGTCATTGACTTTGGAGGCTCGTGGGATTAGTTTTTGCTTTTAGCAGAGTTTTCCTACAACAACGGCTACCAGTCGAGTATCCAGATGGCTCCTTTTGAGGCTTTGTATAGTAGGCGGTGTCGGTCGCTAGTTGGATGGTTTGAGCCGGGAGAGGCTCGGTTTCTAGGTACGGATCTGGTTCAGGATGCCTTGGACAAGGTCAGGATTATTCAGGATAGACTTCATACGGCTCAGTCCAGGCAAAAAAGTTATGCCGACCGTAAGGTTCGAGATTTGACATTCATGGTCGGTGAGCGGGTACTACTTCGAGGATCGCCTATGAAGGGTGTGATGAGATTTGGGAAGAAGGGCAAATCCTAGGTTTATTGGCCCGTTTGAGATTCTTGATCGAGTGGGAGAGGTGGATTATAGACTTGCGTTGTCGCCGAGCTTATTAGCCGTGCATCCAGTGTTTTATGTGTCCATGCTTCGGAAATATCACTGCGATCCATCCCACGTGTTAGATTTCAGCACTGTCCAATTGGACAAGGACTTGTCTTATGAGGATGAGCCGGTAGCTATTCTAGACCGACAGGTTCGTCAGTTGAGATCGAAGAGTTTTCCTTCTGTTCGTGTTTAGTGGAGAGTTCAGCCCGCTGAGGCATCGACCTGGGAGTCCGAGTCCAATATGCGAAGCCGTTATCCCCATCTTTTCCTCGACTCAAGTACTTCCTTCTTCTGTCCGTTCGAGGAGTAACAATTATTTTAGAGGTGGAGGATATGATGACCCAAAAAGTCATCATCACTTGTTTTAAAAGTAAATTCTACATTCTGAGGCCTTAAAAACCTCTTTCGACATCACCTCGATTTGCGTGCATAGTCCGGGCGCGTATCCAAAATGCCATTTTGTGAAAATCTGTGAAAAGTAATGAATTTTGCATTTAAATGAGTTTAAATTGACTTCAGTCAACATTTTGGGTAAACGGATCCGGACCCGTGATTGGACAGTCCCAGAGGGTCCGTAGGAAAATATGGGACTTGTGTGTATGCCCGGAATCGAATTCCGAAGTCCCTAGCCCGAGAAATGAATTTTTAAAGAAAATTATTTTCTGGAATTATTTATGAGTTTTGGAAATGAAAGGTGTTTAAAACTTGATGGTATCGGGCCCGTATTTTGGTTCCGGCGTCTAGTACATGTATCATATGTGATTTAGGATAAGTCTGTGAAATTTGGTAAGAAAAGACTTGAAACGATGTGAATTGGATCATTTTTGAGAAAAATTAGAAAATTTGAAGTTCTTAAGAAATTTTATGATTTTGATCCTAAATTCATAGTTGTTGATGTTATTTTAGTGATTTGAATGTACGAGCGAGTCCGTATGATATTTTTAGGTTGGTGTGCATATTTGGTTTGGAGTCCCGAGGGCTCGGGTGAGTTTTAGATAGGGCACGGGGTGGATTTTGGACTTGGAGAATTGCAGGTTTTCAACTGTTTCAGTGCAGGCTTGCAGGCTTCGCATTTGCAAAGCCGGACTCGCAAATGTGAGTTCGCAAATACGAGGGCCATGTCGCAAATGCGAAATGTAGCCCAGGCCAGCCTACCTCGTAATTGCGAGGATTCTATCCCAAATGCGATCCCCCCCAGTTTCAGCCAGTCGTCGCAAATGCGACAAGTTGTTCGCAATTCCCAACTCGCAAATGCGAGAACTTCTTTGCAAATGCGAACTTAGCAGAAGTCTGGGTTCGAAATTGCGAACTCTGGTCGCAAATGCGACATCTGCAACCTGCAACTTTGTAACTTAGCCGAAAATCTTTCATTTTTCACATTCTTTCAAAACCAAAACGCTCTTAGGCGATTTTTCAAAGACAACTCTTCTTCCAAATCGATTGTAAGTCAATTTTAACTCGTTTCCTTCAATCATTAACATCTTTTCACATGATTTCAACTTAAAATCAATAATTTTCATGGGAAAAATTGGATGTTTTGAGTAGAACCTAGGCTTTTCAAAAATTGGGGATATGGACCTCGATTTGAGGTCCGATTTCAAAACAAATTATATATTTGGGTTCGTGGGGGAATGGGTGATCGGGTTTTGGTTCGAACCTCGGGTTTTGACAATGTGGGCCTGGGGGCGATTTTTAACTTTTTGGGTAAAACTTTGGAAAACTTATTTTCATGCATTGGAATTGATTCATTTAGCGTTTATTGATGTAATTAAGTAACTTGTGGCTAGATACAAGCAAATTGGTGGTGGAATCAAGAGGTAAAGCGATAGTAAAGACTTGAATTGTGTTTGTGGCATCGAGGTAAGTGTTCGGTCTAACCTTAGCTTGAGGGATTCGGAGTTGTGTCCTATTTGCTACATGTTATTTGTTGAGTACGACGTATAGGCATGGTGACAAGTATCTATACGGTAGTGTCAAGCATGACCGTGAGTCTTAAATTGAAATTGTTGTGTTCTTGATAAATCCGACGAATGCCTAAGTTGTTGATTCTCTGTGTTGAGCAAGGATTATGATTAATCTCGTGGGAATTACTTATGATTGAATATTGGTGCTAATTGAGGTAGTTAGATGTTGGAACAAGTTTGGTTATAGCTGATTTCCCTCGCTGGGACGTAGTTACTTATACTGTCGATTCCTTTACTGGGATAATGTTATTTCTTTATTGATCCCTTGTCGGGACTCTTGTTGTGATTGGTGTTGAACTGTATATGTGGATCGGGTTGCACGGCGCAATAATATTATATTTGGATCGGGTTGCACGACGCAACAATACTATATTTGGATCGGGTTGCACGCCGCAATAATATAATTGGATCGGGTTGCACGCTACAACAGTGATAAATGATATGGATCGGGTTGCATGCTTCAACAGAGTTATTATGTTTTGGGATCGGACTGTGCGCCGCAACAATTTATAATATGAAGTGTTCATAGATTGGTTACGAGTTCCTTATTGTTTGGCTGTAAAATTCTAAATTGTTCTTATGCTTTTCTCTTAATTTACTGTTGGTACTGATATTCCCCCACAGCATGTACCCCCTCTCATCTTTACTTGTTTATTCCTGTTTTATTTTTCGATGCATATTATGTAACTGCACAGGTTTATTTGGTAGTCTGGTCCTAGCCTCGTCACTACTTCGCCGGGGTTAGGTCAGGCACTTACCAGCACATGGAGTCGGTTGTGCTGATACTACACTCTGAACTATGTGCAGATCCCTTAGTGGCAGCTTTTAGACCGTAGCATTGGGTGGCTGCCTTCAGTCCAGTTAGAGATCCCGAGGTAGTCCTGCAGGCGCCCGCAGACCCGACGTTCTCTTCTCTCTTTATATGTATTATATTTTTATTTCTTCCGAGACAGATTGTACTTTTTTTCAGACACTTATATGTAGTATTCGTAGATAGTCCGTGATATTATGACACCGAATTCCGGGTAGAGATGTATGTTGGCATTGTCGTACTGTTTATGGTTAATTTATTAGATTAAGTCTTCCGCTTGTATCTATTTATCGTTAATATTTCACTGTTATTCACATGTTAGTTTAAATAGTTAAAAATGTTAAATAAAAGAGTTAGGGATTCTATATTACGCGGCTTGCCTAGCTTTCACGAGTAGGCATCATCACGACTCCCGAGGGTAGAAAATCCGGGTTGTGACACCAAGACTGTGCTAAGACCTTGATTTTCTTGCGCCATCACCTTGATGAAGGGTTGAAAATAGAATATCTTACAGTCAAAGATCCACTTGTTTTGTGGAATGGCTTAAAGGAAAGATATGACAACTTAAAGTTGGTCATTCTTCCACAAGCGCGATATGATTGAGCTCATCTAATGCTCCAAGACTTTAAGTCTGTATCTGAATATAATTCTGCGATGTTCAGAATTACTTCTAAACTGAAACTCTGTGGAGATACTATCACTGACTATGATATGCTTGAAAAAACGTTTACAACGTTTCATGCCTCCAATATGGTCCTACAACAACAGTACAGAGAGAAAGGTTTCTAGAAGTACTCTGAGTTGATTTCTCTTCTCCTTGTGGCTGAACAAAACAATGACTTGCTTATGAGAAATCACGAAAATCGACCCATTGGGTCTACACCATTGCTTGAAGTGGATGAGGTGTATTCCCATTATGCTAAGCGTGGAAAAGGCCGTGGCCTTATTCGTGGTCGTGGCCGTAGACAAGGAAGAAATTCTCCTGGTGTTAATCACCCCCCAAAGAAATAACCACCAAAAGTGGAAAGGGAAAGATGAGAAGCAAAAGGCAAATGGTTCAGAAACTGAATGTTATCGTTGCGGTGGAAAAGGGCATTGGGCAAATATTTGTTGTGTACCAAGACATTTGGTTGAGCTTTATCAAGCATCTCTAAAGAATAAAGGCTCTGAAGCTAATTTTGTCTCTGACAATGATTTTGACATCACCCACTTGAATGTGAGAGACTTCTTTGAGCACCCTGATGGGAAAATAGACCCCTTGATCGGTGATGGATCCGTGGTTAAAGATGATTGAGTAGTTTATGCATATTCGTAGTAGTTAATAAACATCATGTAATCACATTTCTTTACATGAGTAGTAGTTATTAGTATCAATTAGTATTATTTATTTTATGGAATAATGTTAGTTCGTTTTGATTAAATATAATCCTAATATTTGTTTTAAAGAATGTTTCAGTTTGCTTAGACAGAGAATTATTAGTAGTATTTATTTAAGCTACACTGTCTTGTTTGATATTATTACGTAACTACGTTTATTATACCAAAGTTCATTATTTTACACAAATAATCACCCAACAAATTCTTTTCCCTTTACGACTTTTCCTAATTGAAATCTTCAAAATCTTTGGCTAATTTCTCATGAAACTTATGAAACTACAGAATGAGTTTTCAATCATCTCACTAATTCGATGCAAACTTTGTACACAAATGACACTAATTCTTATAGTACCTATTGTTATTGAATAATACATATGTACACAAAATATGATTGTGTTGTACTAGCTTTTATGTTGTACATGCTACCATTGTAAATTTTAGTATTCACATAATCAAATCATAGTCTTAACTTTGTTTCTTTTCTTTTTCCCTAAAAATACTAATGTTTATTCGTATATTTCTTTTGTATGTCAAAAAATGGGAAGCAAATATGAATATCACACAAAACAAACTTGGATCAAAGTTCAATTGGAAAAATATTTGTTTAGTTGATTCATGTACAACACATACAATATTCAAAGAGAAGAAATATTTCTCTCATTTAAGTATGTGTAAGACAGATGTTCCTACAATTTCTGGTAGTAGTAAATTAATTGAAGGCTCTGGAAGGGCTACTATAACTCTGCCTAAAGGAACAATACTTATCATAGAGAATGCAATGTTCTCCTCCAAGTCCAAGAGGAACTTGTTGAGTTTTAAAGATATCCGCCGAAATAGATATCATATTGAGACAATAGATGAGAATAATTGTGAATATCTCATCATTACCAAAAATGTCTCTGGCCAAAAGAGGGTTATTGAGAAGTTCCCATCTTTATCTTGTGGCCTGTATTGGACAAGAATTAGTACAATTGAGACACATTCTACTGTACACCAAAAGGTTACTGATTCCAATACTATTGTACTTTGGCATGATCGATTGGGACACCCTGGATCAATTGTGATGAGACAAATTATAGAAAACTCAAATGCGCATCCATTAAAGAATTTAAAGATTCTTTTAAATAATAATTTTTCTTGCACTTCTTGTTATCAAGGCAAGTTAATTATTAGACCATCACCAACAAAGGTTGGAATTGAGTCCCATGCATTTTTGGAACGTATACAAGGGAACATTTGTGGACCTATTCACCCACCTAGTGGGTCATTTAGATACTTTATGGTCTTAATAGATGCATCTTCTAGATGATCTCATGCGTGCCTATTGTCATCTCGCAACCTCGCGTTTGCAAAATTAATGGCATAAATAATTCGATTACGAGCGCAATTCCCTGATAATCCAATTAAGTCTATTAGACTTGATAATGCTGCCGAGTTTTCATCCCAAGCATTTAATGATTATTGCTTATCAATTGGTATAAAAGTGGAACATCCTGTAGCTCATGTTCACACTCAAAATGGTCTTGCAGAATCTTTAATTAAATGTCTGCAATTGATAGCAAGACCGTTACTCATGAAAACGAGGTTGTCCACTTTTGTTTGGGGTCACGCTATTTTGTATGCATCAATGCTAGTTCGTCTCAGACCGACAAATTATCATAAATATTCCCCGTTGCAATTAGTTTTGGGTCATGAACCTAATATATCCCATTTAAGAATTTTTGGATGCGTAGTATATGTGCCTGTAGCACCGCCATATCGCACCAAATGGCCCCCCCCAAAAGAAAGTTAGGAATATATGTTGGGTTTGAATCGCCCTCCATTATTCGCTACCTCGAAACATTAACGGAGTATTTGTTTACTGCACGATATGCAGACTGTCGATTCAATGAGATACTTTTCCCAAAATTAGGGGGAGAAATTGGTGAAACCAAACGAAAAATTTTGTGGAAAAATTCATCATTATCTCATCTTGATCCACGTGCCTCTATTTGTGAAAAAGAGGTGCAAAAGATTATTCATTTGCAAAAAATAACAAATCAAATGCCAGATGCATTTACGGATCAGAAAAAGATAACAAAATTACATATCCCTACAGAAAATGTTCCAATCCGTATTGATGTCCCTGTTGGACAATCTCTAATCTTATAGCTAATGAGTCAAAAGCATGCCTAAAACGTGGCAGACCATTGGGTTCCAAAGATCGAAATCCTAGAAAAAGGAAAACAAATGATCAAAATGACACTACGAAAGAATCTCGTGAAGAAATCCACGATTTAATAAATTCTGAGATTCATGAGGAAACCACTGAGCCCGAGACTCGTCAAGAAAATAAGGAACTATCAATAAATCCAATCGATATTGAGACAAATTTGAATCGATTGGATATAGTGGGGGATTATGTCTTTGCATATAATGTTGCATTTAGAATTAAGCAAGATAGTGAGGATCTTGAACCTCAATCTGTTGGAGAATGTCGACAAAGACGTGATTGGCCAAAATGGCAAGAAGCAATCCAATCAGAGTTGAATTCACTTGCGAAACGTGAAGTTTTTGGGCCTGTAGTCCAAACACCTAATTAAACCTGTTGGCTATAAATGAGTCTTTGTACGCAAGAGGAATGAGAATAATAAGGTACAAAGATATAAGGCATGCCTTGTTGCACAAGGATTTTCACAAAGGCATGGTGTCGATTATGAAGAGACATATTCACTCGTTATGTATGCTATAACGTTCCGTTATCTCATTAGTTTTACTGTCCATGAAAAGCTTGACATGCATTTAATGGATGTGGTTACCGCCTACCTTTATGGCTCATTTGATAATGAGATATATATGAAAATTTCCGAGAGATTTAAAATGTCCAACACACATAATTCAAAGTCCCGGGAAATATTTTCAATCAAATTGCAAAGATCTTTGTATGGTCTAAAGCAATCAAGACGAATGTGGTATAATTGTCTTAGTGAGTATTTATTAAAGGAAGGTTATATAAATGATGCCATTTGTCCATGTATTTTTCTAAAGAAAACAACATCGAAATTTGTTGTACTTGCCGTATATGTTGATGACATAAACCTTATTGGAATTCCCATAGAACTCCAAAGGCAACTGATTATTTAAAGAAGGAATTCGAGATGAAAGATCTCGGAAAGACAAAATTATGTCTTGATTTGCAAATTGAACATTTGGCAAACATAATTTTTGTTCATCAATCTGCCTACATAGAAAAGGTATTGAAATGGTTTTATATGGATGGAGCACATCCATTAAGTACTCCGATGGTTGTTCGATCACTTGATGTGAATAAGGACCCATTCCGACCTCAAGAAGAGAATGAAGAGCTACTTGGTCCTGAAGTACCATATCTTAGTGCAATTGGTGCACTAATGTATCTTTCTAATACTACAAGGCCTGACATAACTTTTTCAGTTAATATCTTAGCAAGATATAGCTCTGCTCCCACAAGGAGACATTGGAATGGAATCAAACACATATTGCGGTATCTAAAAGGGACTACTGACATGGGCTTATTTTATGGCAATAATTGCAGTTCCGATCTTGTTGGTTGTGCCGATGTTGGGTATTTATCCGATCCACACAAGGTTCGATCTCAAACAGGTTATGTTTTTACCTGTGGAGGCACTGCCATATCTTGGCGATCGACTAAGCAATCAATTGTGGCTACTTCATCTAATCATGGTGAAATAATTGCTATTCATGAAGCAAGTCGAGAGTATGTGCGGTTGAGGTCTATAATACATCTTATTCGAGACAAATGTGGTTTGAAATGTGACAAACTACCCACGATTTTGTATGAAGACAATGCAGCATGCATAGCCCAATTGAAGGGAAGATTCATAAAAGGAGATAAGACAAAACACATTTCACCAAAGTTATTTTTCACACATGATCTTCAAAAGAATGGTGATATCAATGTGCAACAAATTCGTTCAAGTGATAATATGACTGATTTGTTCACCAAGTCTCTACCGACGCCAACCTTCAAGAAGCTAGTGTACAAGATTGGGATGCGAAGACTAGGATGTGAATTGATGCTCTCATCAGGGAGAGTTTAATATGCGTTGCACTCTTTTTTTCCCTTACAAGGTTTTGTCCCACTTGGTTTTCCTTGCAAGATTTTTAATGAGGCAAACAAAAGGCGTATTATTAAACATGTGTACTCTTTTTCCTTTTCCAGGATTTTTTTCCCATTGGGTTTTGTTTTAGTTAAGGTTTTAACGAGGCACATTACTTATTGAGTAGACATTCAAGGGGGGAGTGCTATGAATAGAGTTATAATTAGAATGAATGTCTATCTTTTAGAGAGTTTTACTTTGTGGCTAAATCATTTTCCCCCTATAAATAGAGGGGTCTTACCCATTGTAAATCATCCCAAAATTCAATAAGAATTTTTTCTCTCTTTCTCTGAAATATTGTTTTTCTTCTTTTATTACATTCACCATTTTTTCGAATTCTACAATTCTTATGTCCAAACGCCTACTAAGTGTAAGGAAGACGTTTGCAACGTCCTTTAACTTTTTCAAAAACCTCACTTGAAATTCAAATCTACTGTAAGTTGGAAAAGTTACAATGAAAAGTTAAGAACTTCAATTCAAAACAAAAGATTCCTTGAAACTGTATAATATATCATCATTATAAAACAGAAAATGCAATCAAATAAGAAATTACGAATTATGATTTCTTTGAGTATGGATAAAAGTTAAGTGCTTCACTTTAACTATGGCCATCTGCGTTACATTTATAATTACTCAATTACATTTCACCAATACACAGGTAATTTAAATTGCATTTGTAATTTTTGAAATTTGGGTCACATGTGTATCAGTCTTGTGATTAAAAAATCAATATTATGATCAGGTAAATCTTAAGTTAGATTAATTAACATTTAAAAATAATTTTTGGATTAATTACTGAAATTCATATTAATTTTAGTTTAATCGACCCAAAAACAAGCTATACAAATTTATTATAAAACATAAGGCATAAATCTCATATTAAAATTTACATGATTACAATGCTCTTTTTCTTTTTATCCTAACTTGTAAAATAATGGATATAACAAGTAAATTCAATACTTTTGAATTACAAAATGTTGGCACTTATTTTTTGTGGTATGCACCTAAAAGTACATTTTCGTGAAAGCTTAGAACATGACTCAGAACCAAGATAGTTTGATCTGATAACATTTAAGGATGTATTTATGTTGATGCATTTACTACAATATAATGATTTGCTGGCAAACATGTGCTTCTTGCAAAACTTTTGATCCAGATGGACCAGATCGTTTATTGAGAGGACTTCGTTAAGCATTCTTCTCTTTATTATTTTGCTTTGAGTTGATAGTGGCACGTTGAGTCGTTGAGATTTTTTAGTTTCCCAGCAAATTGGTCAAAAATACACTAGCCTTACAGAAGCTAATTAATTTCATTAGGCTGACAAATGACACTCAAACAACTTTTACTCGAGTAAAATATTTTGTTGTGAATTGTGATTAATGACCTATTCAGTGTTATCCTAAAATGAATAACAACGACTTTAAAATACTAGAAGAACATTTAAGTTAAGAGACTCAAACCCCTTTCTCCGCTTACTTTTGAAAAGTATAATTGAAAAATTAAGAAACTATATAAAATTACTGTAAATTTTCTGTTGCTCAATTAAAATTTTTAAAGGTATATTTGAAAAAATTGGTAGCAGTACAATTACTCAAGCTCCAATATAATAACAGTGGCATAAAACAAAGGGACAAAAGGAGTCCAGACTGGAGATGCAATGATGCAACCAAGGAAGTAAACATAACAAAGTCTTCAAATTCCTACATCCTTTTCCTGCAGATGTAGTTCACTAAGAAGTAGGAAGAAAATGCTTCTGTTCTATTTCAGAAATATCTGTGCAAGGTAACAGTTTGTTAATGCTCTAATATCTTACCTTTGATAGTTACCACAAGTGATCATATGATGATGGAGAGAAAAGGCATTTCAGTTCCATATGCTGCACCACGACCGATGATTAATCCCTTGAAAGTCATATGTAGAATGGTGAAAACACTGAAGCATTTGGTAAAGGTGGTCTCTCACGTTAGCAAAGGGAAGAAAAATTTGCCAGTTTTCTGGTGAAGGAAAGGTATTGTCTACATGCTGAAAGTTGCCTTCTTTTCATCATAGTACTTGTCCAACCAGCCCCTGATCAGCTTAATCTCGCTTGACCTTTGCTCCAGAAGCCAATCAGGATCTTCAGCTGTTGCTGCACGTAGATCTAAGTGATGGGCACCTAAACATAAACAAAATAGTGCAGTTATCATGTTATGGTGAAGCAAACTGCTCTTGTCTTGTGGTTTTCAGTCAATTACCAACATTATATATAAACATACACATTGATGTCAAAGCCATTGTATTCACTGCACATCTATAAAGAAAAATGAACTGAATCCTTGCACCCAAGCAGTCAGAGGGACAGAAAGTTTATCACGAATTTTTTTTTTTATGACGGTGTTGTCCGGGCCAGCTTGCATGCACTTTGAATATTCCACCGGGTACCTCTACCTCACCAGTATAGATAGCAAGCTGATCACGATCGTATGCTCAAGTAATGGCCCATCAACTACCAAACAATTTTCTGCTATCTCAATCTCAAAACCATCCCAGACCCCACAGTGTAGGATAATACTGGGTATGTTGTTATTCAATCTCAAAACCATGAACTTCCCAAAACAAATATAAAGTAAAACAGGGAGTACAAACACACATTAAAAATATAATTGGTGGAAGAGAAAAACAAAAGACAAAAGGAACTTAAGAATGGAGTTCCTTCTCTCAGAACAGATGATTTCCTTAGGTGTTGGAGTGCCATCTATAGGGGCTTTCTATTACCAGCTCACATAAACTTTGATGAACTTGCAGTCTCATTCAAAACTTTTATCACATAAACAGTTACATTACATGGTCCCACTGGAAACCCAATATTTACTAATGGAGGTTCATAGAGTGTCGGTATCTGAATTTGCAACTTCATCAAGTTGCGTCTTAGAGCCTAAATGGCAAGTTGCTCACTAGCTATAGATGTGAAAAGAGGAAAGCAGGCAGCCATCACAAATTTTTTATCAAAGTGTAAAACAGAAGAATCCTTTAAAAAGAAAGCAAGTGTTTGAAAATGATTGTCATTCTTACTGAAAAACATATTGGCTTTGGCACTTAAGATTTTAGCAATGTGCTTATCCCTGCCTCAGACAGTAATAGAAATTAATAAATAAGGAAAGAGAAGAAGAAATTGGTATAATTGGTATCAATCATGATTGTTTGAAGAAACAATGAGAGGATGAGGTCACATGCACTTTATCAGATCAACTCAGCAGACAGAACAACGACAGCAGCATTCACTCAGGATGATGATTGCTTATGAGAAAAGACGACATTGGTACACTGTTACTTATATCAAAAAAGCGTTGAGAATGAGGAATTATTTAAAGTGCAGTCAGAGAATTACCTTTCTCAGTAATCAAAGCAACTATAGTTTCTGACACATCCTCCAGAACACTACACAAAATGTTTTGACATATAATTTTAGTAAAAACTTTTGGATTGAGTTTCCATAGTCTACAAAAGAAACTAAAGAAAAAAGACTACCTGCCACCACTCCAGGGATCTAACAGGCCATTCGAGAATATGATGTTACTCCCAAAAGCTTTTAGCGCACTCTTGAATGCCTTCAACACAAGAAAGAAACAGCAAATAACTCAAATAAGGAAGCTGAAGGAAAATGAAAATCTAGAAACTAAGCAGTATAGAACGATTACTACATTCTGCACATTATACAAGGTCCTGCACAGGAAATGCCACTTGATTCCATATTCTATGCATTATCAAAATAAACAAATTTACAATATACTGAGCAATTTAAATAAAAAATAAGTATTTAACCCTTTTGAAAGTTTTAATATACTCTTCTTTTCTTATCAAAAAGATTTTAAAAAAATTCAAAATTGTTATTCCCCTTCATATTCTATCCACAGTCAGAGTGAATAGATCATGTGATCTAGACCTCAAAAGTTTTTATTTGTAACTCTACACACGGTATATATAATTTCCATGGAACTCTTAAGGATATACAGATTTGCACATTGTCATACATGTCCGCCAAATGCAGTTGTTATCCATGTCGGCCTCGGTTTGACATGAAAATCTTTCAAACACTGCTCTTCATTCAACTTTGGGTCATAATAAAACTCCGGAAACATACTAGTCGTCTTGTTACTTGCCATAGGCATAACCATCTCAGTGCATGCCTGTAGACATTGTACGAAAGATGAAAGCAACTTAGTTGGGAGGAATTTTTGTAGGAGTGCATCCTTTTATGACTTTAGAACTCAAATTATGAACAACAGAGCAAGATCGTGTATATTCATCATCACCATACCTGCCAATCCCAACCACTCATACCATGAGGATCATCGTCCAGATTGAAACAGTCAACTTTCCCAGTGTAATTATAATAGACATTAATTCCTTCAAATATACGCTGCAGGACACTAGCACCATCAGGCAAACCATCAATCTTCCTACATACCTGAAAGCAAAGAGGTCGGAAGGATATTATTCACAGGAAAGAAATTGCTTTAGAAAATTGACTACTTGTTGATCACCATGCAGGGAAACATCTGCTATCTGCCACTCTGTATCAATTGAGATGCAAATGCTTTTCCTCAAAAAGATGGCTTCTGCATGAGCATTTATTGTAATCTTGAAATTACCAGGTAGCTTCATGGAGAGTATAAGGTCCAATGCTAACCTCTTTTATTGGGCTTCCAGGTAAAGGCATCAAGAAGCCGGTAGGATAGGGGTAGTTGGCCATTGCCAAGTAACTATAAGCGGATTCTAACCAGTTAGACAAGCCGTCAACACTCTCCAGTTTCCTGCCAATCACAACGTAGGATCAAATTGCCTCAACTTGAAATTTGAATAATGAAATTCTAAAAGTCAATGACACTGTTAGCTAACAAGACAGCAAAGGGTGGTGTCATAGGCATCTTACCTACAGAGGTGGAAAGTCTTTGTCAGTTGTGCAAGTCCACCATTTATCTGTCCTACCGAGTTAATCACATCCCAAGACTCTTTGATAATGTTAAAGCAACTCATACTCTCACGCTGCAGAAGGTGATACATCATAGATGTCATAAATGCTAATCTAGAGCTTTGGAATGAATCAGAAGAACTACATTAGTGAAGGATCCCTGTCCTAATTTGACAAGGCAAAATATGGATCAATTCAGTCAAATGTGATTGCATTTTTGGCCAAGTGCATACTAGATTCAATTTACAGAGTTGAGATTGATATTAATGTGAATTAAATATGGTCCTGAAGTGAATGGCGTAAAACTTCGTAGTGGTTTGTAAATCTATTTTATAGTTTATAAATTAACAATTGGCAATAGTTTTATACGTTGAATATTTACATAGGTTAATATGCTCTAAATTTGAATTATAGGTCAAATTTCCGAACTATGATCGAGTGAACTCCTACTTATCTCCAAATCATAGACAAATAAGATTTGAAGGCATGATAGTATTCGATTGCACAAAAGTTGTGCATAACTAGTAAGAATTCTGCACGCCATCCAATTTTGATGCATGGCGAGATTACTCTACCACTCTATAGATGGGCGCTAGATAAGTGTCTACACTTCATCAAATTCAAATAATGAAATGGAGGAGGCTAAACCTAACGGGATAACCAAAAAAAATCAAAATAGCTGAACATATTCCAATAAGACTATAAGAGAATATATTTGGTTAAAATTTGTAGTATCAAAAAAATTTGATCCTACTCTGAAAGTTTCCCAAATAGATACTAGTAAATTTTAGATGTCAGTAGAGATATAAACTCAGTCTTACAGACCTTGAAATCATTGGAGACAATGTTATAAAAGGTTTCAGGTGGCACAAGATCTTCAAACTGAAGAATTGGTGCAGAAGAAGCAAGTGCACCAATGGAAATATGGGGATATTTGAGCCTCATCCAAGCTGCAAGCACTGTTCCAAACACAAAAAAAAAAAAAAAAAAAAAATAGAGACCCTCTATGTGAAGCACAACTCATAGCATTGATTTAAAACAAATATAGTACTTCTACTTACTTCCACCATATGATCCACCAAATAACACAACAGGGCATGCCTGTGCAGATAAATTTCTTTTAAGCTCAGTGATTAACACGGCATAATCAGCCAGTGCTTGTTCAGCTGTTAGATACGATAAAGTGGTAGCATTCTTATATGCTTCTTCCTTACTTCCATACGGCATTGACTCCCCATAGTATCGATGCTGCAAAAATCAAATTAAAATAATTCATCAATTATCAACATTTTAAGCAAGTCTACTGATTACAACTAGTCTACAGTGTTAGAATTAAATGTATAATTACCTCGGGGAAGATAACCAAGGCACCGAAACGAGGGGCAATTTCCCAGACGAAGCCAGTATTGGCAGCGAACCATTCGATATCCCCTTCATTGCCACAGTAGAGGAAGATGGGCCCCAAGCGAGAGGGACCCACCCAGTGTTGGGTATTGATCAGGTAACGCTGTTGAAACGAAGGTAGATCAGCGAAGCTGAAGTGATCCAGCTTCTGCTGAAAATATTTGGTCTCGTACTCGTACTTCGGGGCTTTACTTTTACCAACAAGTGGAAGTGTTTTGCTTGAGCTCCAGAAATTGCCCAGATAGCGAGCACCATTTGTTGAAGGCAGTTGAATAGCTGATGCTTGCCATAAAAATGAGATAATCAGTATGAGAAGAGGGTATAGAAATGGCGGAGGAGATGCCATTTTGCCGGAGGCTTTGTTTTCGCTGACAATAAGGAATGGATACACCAAACTCAAAAAGTCCAAACGACCAAACCATCACTTCCTTCCTGCGCTAGCTTTAAATTCCACTAACACTTGTTGGTTGTGCTGCGATCACAATCAATTTTTATGTTACCGACCACTTCCTCCGTTTCTATTTACTTTTTGGTCCGTTCGAAAAAGAGTTATCATTTTTAAATTTGAAAATAATTTAGTTTAATTTTACAATTCTATCCTTAAGAAGCTTTTATAACACACAAATACTCTAAATCCCTTTTAGCTTGTTTAGTAGGGGTGTCAATGAATATTTAAAAACTACTAAACCGACCGAACCGTACCGATTTTTAGGTTTCTTTTAATAAAATGTAGGTTTTTATATAAATCTATAACCGTACCGATAATTAGGGTAGATTTTTTATTTTATAAAAATAAATCGAAAAAATACCGAACCGTACCGAATAAATTTACATGTGAAAAGTATATTTATTATTAAGTTTAAAAATAATAAAACATTAAATTTTTCCTTAGATTTTGGAATTATGAAAATAATTACAAGCCAACAAATAATAAACGCAAAATTATAATTCTCAAACCTATTATGCCACTCCCATCGAAAATAAATTATTTTTAGCATATTCACTAGCAAGACACAATGCATTATAGCGATTATGAGTAGCAAACTATAATGTATTGATTATATTTTCTTTTGTATGATTTAAGTTTATCTTTTTGAATATTTAATCTTCTATAGACTTTATTTTTCAGTCCCAGTTCCAGTTTGATTAATATCTTTCCACTCGTGTAATTTATATTTTCTTTATATTAATTTGTTTAGTTTCTTTTACGCTATTGTAGAGTAGTTGATGGATCTATACTCTAGCCATCTTTCATATTTTCTTAATTTATCGCCCTTTAAAATGTAAAAATGTCTAGAGAGTTTTGTTAACTCCTATAAAAGTTTGGATGTTATTGCATTCTACTTCTACTAGTGACTTTTACATGACATTTTAAAAAAATACCGAAAATTAATCGAACCGTATCGATACCAAAGAGAAACCGATATAATTGGGACGGTTTCGAAAAGTCTAATTTTGGTTATACATAATGAATAATCGAAAAATTGGTATGGTACAAAATTTACAAAATAACCGACCGAACCGAACCATTGACACCCCTAGTACCACAAACTCCAAAAGTCTTCATTTTTTCTTAAACTCCGTGCCCAGTCAAACAGGTTCACATAAATTGAAACGGAGAGAATATATCAATTAAAAAAGTAAAAACTAAAATAAATATTAACTATAATCCCCATTTTCCAATCCTACATTATTCATTTGCCCTTCCATATCAACTAGAATTTTGATTTTTGATATACATGTAGTATGACAAGCTTTTGCTTAATTAATAACGAACTAGTAAAGTTTTAAGTGGCCAGTAATATTTTTTTTCAAAGGAGAATAATACTTTAAGTGGTCAATGATCAGTTTGAATTACTTTAATACTCCCTCCGTTTCAATTTATGTGAATTTATTTGACTGTGCACGAAATTTAAAAAATAGAGATAAGACTTTGAAACTTGTGGTGTAAACTTGTGGAGATAAGACTTGTGTAACTATAAATTATTTCATAAAGGTGAATTGTTTCCAAATATGAAAATGGGTTATATTTTTTTTGGCACAGGCTAAAAAGAAAATAGGTTCACATAAATTAAAACGGAGGTAGTATATTATTAACTACTAAACTGCTCTTCAGTATCGGAGAAGATAAACTTTTAATACCCGAAAAAAAAATTAACAATACTAGAAAATTTCTTAAATTTTAAAAAATTTATGGACTATAATGATGAAATCAGCAAATGATGTTAAATCCAAATTAAAAGACCTCAACATATAAACTTATTGAAGCAATTTCTAAACCTGAGAAATTTGAAAGAAAAAATATTTAAAAAAATATTCATGTAATGTTAAAAAAGAAGAGCTAGAGATATATTCCCTCCCGTTTCAATTTATGTGAACTTATTTAACTGGGCACGAAGTTTAAGAAAAGAGAGAAGAGTTTTGAACTTATAGTATAAAATGAGACACATATATTTTGTGTGGTTATAAATCATTGCATAAAGTAAATTGTTTTCAAATATGAAAATAGCACGGACTAAAAAGGAAATATGTTCACATAAATTAAAACGAAGAGAGTATAAAATTTGCATTTCAATTACGGAATTCCTTGCCAAGTATCAACCTTCTTGTACGCTCTAAGCAAACAGAAGTTGTTCACATGATTAAGCAATTATGTCACGAAGAAATATTTAAAGATCTGAAGAAATTTTTTTCTAAGAAAATAAAGGGTCTCCCGTCCTAGTCTGCGGCCCTCTTAGGCTTGATTGGGCTTGCCATTTTAAGGCCCATTCAGATAGCGGGCTAGCCCACCAAATTTAAAAGACCGTGAGGCTTGGTTGGATTGGGCTGGGCTGACCCGTTTTGACAGCTCTAGACTCACACGAATTTAAGTTCTTAAAAGTTTTTAAGTTTCATGCAATAATATAGAGGGTGTTTGGATTGGCTTTTAAGCTGATCAAATCAGTTTTTAAACTCTTTTTAACTTTTTAAGTGTTTGACAAAGTTAAAAAGTACTTAAAATAAATTTAAAACGACTTAAAACAAGCCAAAAGCAATAAGCTAGGCAACCCCAACTTTATTATTTTTTGGCTTAAAAGTTATTTTTGCTGAAAAGTTACTTTTTTAGCTAATTCAAACGGGCTCATACTCATAAAAACAAGAACAATCACTTTTGGACGTCGCAAGTTAAAAAATTACGTAAATTTAAAGTTGTACGAAATAAATAAACTAAAAATTGGAAAAATACATTTGAATTGGTCCAAGGTGGTGGACGTAGTCCGCGGTCCAATCCCAGAAAGCTGCTCGGCGTCGAGTAAACTGTCTTGGTTTGGGATAATGGGGCGTGTACGTATAGTCATTCTCAGCGATGTTATACCGGGATTAACTATTATTTATTTTATTCTGATATTTTAAAGTAATAATCTTAATTTCAAGACAACTAAGAATATTGAACTGAAAAATTGAAATTCAGGATATATTGGCTATTCCTTAAACAGCAACCTGATAGAGTGGTTACCTGGTGTCATTTTTACTGGGATAATCCCTCACACTTTTTGTCCAGTATAGTGAGGCTCTCTGGGCTTCAAGTAACTGTCTTGGTTTGGGCCTAATCACGTTGTGTTGGTCCAACGTAACGAAACTTAAGTCAAGGAGGAAAAATTGTTATGTACATAACGTTTCCAAAGATAAATGAACTCGGTCATTGCATGGCCAATCTCTTCATAAAATTTAAACAACAATGTGAGTTACTGCTATTACGTAATGAGTCCAATGACTTTGTAGCAATGAAAATATCAGAAGTCAGTCAACTGTGTGCTGGGCACATGCCCATGTTGTCCAGCCAAAGGCCCGATGGCATAATCCTATTCTCTTTTGATTTCCATTTCTGTTAGGAATTGGATTCGATTTTTGTTCCTATTTTGAGTTGGTTTTGGCTTTAAGGGAAAGCACCACTCATGATCTATAAATAGGATAATCTTGAAGAATTATTCTATGCTCATTGATACAAGTCTTTAAAAGACTTAAGCACATAAGAGAGGTTTTTGAGAGAGCTTTCATCAAGAAAGAAGAGAGAAGAAAAGTATTTGTTTTGCTGCAAATTTTTATTTCGACTAGCCAACTTCAAATCACGTTTTTCAATTTATTAACTGTTGGATCGGGCTGAAATTTTGACTGAGTGTTCGTAACATCTGTTTGATTTGAACGGTGAAGATCGGATTTGGAGGCCCATAGAATCTGATTTCTAGCCTCTAACAACAACTTAATTTTTGTGGATTCTCCTCTTTCTTCAATTGATTTGGTGTTGCTCTTGTTGCTATTGTTGCTTCGTGTTTGGCACTTGTTGTGTAACCAATTTGGAGAACTTTTGTAACCCTCTTATTGTTATAGTGGAGCTTTTTGGATCTTTGTGATCCCGTGGTTTTTACCTTCGATTTGAAGGGTTTTCCACATGAAAATTTGGTATTCTTTACTTTCTTTATTTTTCGGTTTGCCTCTTTCTCGACATAACAGTGGTATCAGAGTCTTGATTATTTATCCGGGTTGTTACAGAATGGAGGCGAATATGAGCAAGATGGTATGTTTAAATGGGAGAAATTATAATGTTTCGAGAAGCAAGATGAAAGATTTGTTGTTCGTGAAGAAGATGCATCTACCCGTTTTTGCAGCTCATAAACCCGAGAGTGTATTTGATGAAGATTGGGATTTCGAGCACCAACAAGTATGTGGATATATATGCCAACGGGTTGAAGATAATGGTTCGCAACCATATTATGAACGAGACACATCAAGATCATTATGGGAAAAGCTAGAGGCTCTTTATGATTCAAAAATTGGGAACAACAAGTTGTTCCTGCTAAAGTAATTGATGACCTTTAAATACAAGGAAGACATCCCTATCCTTGATCACATAAATGATTTTCAGGGCGCCCTTGATCAGCTGTCTGGAATGAGAGTTAATTTTGATGATGAAATACAAGGACTTTGGCTTCTTAATATTCTCTCAGACTCTTGAGAAACTCTTCATGTTTCTTTGACAAATTCAGCTCCTGGAAGTAAGGTGACCATGGAATATGGCAAGAGTGGTGTGTTGAACGAGGAAGTAAGGAGAAAGATTTTCAGGGTTCGTCCTCACAAGCAAATATCTTGGTTACAGAAAACCGGGGAAGAGATAGAACAAGAGGCTCAAGGAATAGAGGTAAAAGTAGAAGTAAGTCAAGGTCCAAATACTATAAAATTACATGCAACCACTGTGGCAAGAAAGGACACATCAAATGTTTTGTCGCAAGTTGAATCAAGACACTAGAGAAGGAAAAAAAGCTGAAAATAACGAGAACAATGTTGCTGCTCTAGAGAAGGAAAGAAAGCTGAAAATAACGAGAACAATGTTGCTGCTATTGTTCGATATAACCTTCTTTTTTCTTATGACGAAAACGTCATCAATTTGGTATCCCATGAGACTAGCTGGATAGTAGATTCTGGAGCTACCTCACATGTCACACCAAGAAAAGATTTTTTCTCATCTTATACTCCTGTTGATTCTAGAGTGTTAAAGATGGGCAATGCTAGTGAAGTTAAGGTGTTTGGTGTTGGCACAGTTTGTTTGAAAACTAATAATGGTTTAACGTTAGTTCTTCAAGATGTCAAGCATGCTCCAAACTTTCCTTTCAATTTGATCTTCGCAGGAAGATTAGACGATGAAGGTTACCATAATGCCCTCTTTAATGGCCAATGGAAGCTCACTAAGGGCTCGTTAGTAGTGGCTCGTGGAGTCAAGTCTGGTTATTTATATGTGACACATGGCTCTATTCTTAATGACTCAATCTTCTATGCCACAATTCTGATAAAGTATCACTTTCCACTAGATTTATTGAGTCATATGAGCGATAGGGGGATTACGTGTTTGGCTAAGAAAAGTTTGTTTTCTGGATTGAAGCAAGCAAAGCTGAAAAGGTATCCATTATTTATCTAGCAAACAGAAAAAGGTTTCCTTTCATAGCCATCCTCCCTCAAGAAAGCCTGATTACATTCTAATTTGTGTGGTCCTTTTAAAGTAAAGTCAAAAGGTGGTGCACTTTACTTTGTGACCTTCATTGATGATCATTCTCGTAAGCTTTGGGTGTATCTTTTGAAATCTAAAGATTAAGCACTTGGCGTGTTTAAAGAATTGCAGGCCTTAGCTGAGAGACAGATGAGGAAGAAATTAAAATGTATTCGCACTGACAATGGTGGTGAATATTGTGGTCCCTTTGTAACTATTGCAAGGAACAAGGAATTCGTCATCAGAAAACTCCACCTAAGACGCCTCAATTGAATGGTTTGGTAAAGAGGATGAATAGAACTCTAGTTGAGAGAGTTAGATGCTTACTTTCAGAGGCTAAACTTCCAAATACATTTTGGGAAGAAGCACTTAACACTGTTGCCTATGTTATTAATTTGTCTCCTGCTGTTGCTTTGGATGGTGATATCCCAGACAGAGTTTGGTTTGCCAAAGATGTTTCTTATGATCACTTGCGAGTTTTTGGGTGTAAAGCTTGTGTACATGTTCCTAAAGATGAGAGATCGAAACTGGATGTCAAAACTAAGTAGTGCATCTTTATCGGTTATGGTCAAGATGAATTTTGATATCGTTTTTATGATCCAGTTGACAATAAACTTATTAGAAGTCGTGATGCAATATTCTTTGAAGACCAAACTATTGAATATATTGACAAAGCTGAGAAGATAGATTCTCAGAGTAATGAGAGCTTAGTTGATATTGATCCAGTTTCAATTGCTAAGGCACCTATTGCACATGAAGGAACCCAAGACAATGATGGAGGTAGTGATCAAGATCAAAATGATCACCATAATGTAAATGTTATGGATGCTCTAGTTGATGAAGTTGTGGTTGATCAGCAACCAATTCCTGCACAGGTAACTACTTCGAATGCTCCTGAAACCTCTTTTAGAAGATCTATAAGGGAGAAGCAAAAATCCATGCACTATCCTCCTGATGAGTATGTGCTTTTGACTGACATGGGAGAACTTGAGAATTATGATGAAGCCATGCAAGATACTCACAAAGATCAGTGGATCGAAGCCATGGAAGATGAGATGAAGTCACTCCATGAGAATGGCACATATGAGTTAGTGAAATTGCCAAGAGGTAAGAGAGCTATATCTAACAAATGGATATTCAGAATAAAGCAAGGTAACCATACCTCTGCGCCTAGATACAAGGCGAGGTTAGTTGTTAAAGGTTTTGGCCAGAAGAAGGGAGTTGCCTTTGATGAAATTTTCTCCCCTGTTGTGAAGATGCCTTCTATTCATGTGGTTCTAGGCTTAGCCGCAAGTCTAGATTTAGAGGTTGAGCAAATGGATATCAAGACTACTTTTCTTCATGGTAATTTAGATGAGGCGATTTATATGGAGCAACCTGAGGGTTTTGTAACTAAGGGAAAAGAAAATTATGTCTGCAAATTAAAAAAGAGCCTATATGGATTGAAACAAGCTCCAAGGAAATGGTATTTGAAGTTTGAATCTATCATACAAGAACAAGGGTACAAGAAAACTTCTTCAGACCACTGTGTATTCTTCCAGAAGTTCTCTGATGATGATTTTATTATTTTATTACTTTATGTGGATGACATGCTTATTGTTGGCACGAATAAATCCAGAATTGCAGTCCTTAAGAAGCAGTTGAACAAATCGGTTGCGATGAAGGACTTGGGGCCAACAAAGAAAATATTAGGCATTCAAATACATCACCACAGAGATAGAAAGGAGTTACTTTTGTCCCAAAAGTAATACATTGAGAAGGTACTCAAGAGGTTCAATATGACAGAGGCAAAAATGGTTAGTACTCCTCTAGCTAAACACTTTAAATTAAGTATTAGTCAGAGTCCATCTACTGATGGAGAGAAAAAGGATATGTCTCGTATTCCTTACTCTTCTAACATTGGTAGCTTGATGTATGCTATGGTTTGCACTAGACCAGATATTTCACATGCCGTTGGTACTGTTAGTAGATTCCTTTCTAATCCTGGAATGGGATGCAGTAAAATGGATATTAAGGTATTTGAAAGGTACTGCAGATTTGAAGTTGTGCTTTGGCAATGGCAAGCCTGAACTTGTTTGTTACATAGACTCTGATTTAGGAGGAAATCTTGATAATTCAAGATCTAATTCTAGTTATGTGATCAATTTTGCAGGGAGAGCTATTTCTTGGCAATCTAGACTACAGAAGTGCATAGCTCTATCTATCACAGAAGCAGAATATATTGTTGTCATAGAAGGTGCCAAAGAACTATTATGGATGAAGGAGTTTATTAATGATCTTGGCTTTGTGTAGCTAAGGTTCATTTTATTTTGTGATAATCAGAGTGCTATCTGTCTCACTAAGCACTCTACTTTTCATTCTAAGACCAAACATATAAATAGAAAGTACCATTGGATAAGAATGGTCGTGGAGAGAAATTATTTGAGGTTGAGAAGATACACACTGATGAAAATCCTTCGGATATGCTGACAAAGGTGGTGGTTGCAGATAAACATGAATTTTACAGAAAATTGGCAAGCATGAAGCCTGCCAATAGTTCCTCTACTTGAAGACATATTTAGCCCCTTGGTTGGAGGGGGAGTTTGTTGGGAACATGCCCATGTTGTCCAGCCAAAGGCCCAATGACCTAATCCTATTCTTCTTTGGTTTCTATTCCTATTCGGAATTGGATTCAATTTTTGTTCCTATTTAGAGTTGGTTTTGGCTTTAAGGAAAAGCACCACTCATGATCTATAAATAGGATAACCTTGAAGAATTATTCTATGCTCATTGATACAAGTTTTTGAAAGATTTAAGCATATAAGAGTGGTTTTTGAGAGAGCTTTCATCAAGAGAGAAGAGAGAAGAAAAGTATTTATTTTGTTGCAGATTTTTATTTCGACCACCAACAACAACAACAACAACGACCCAGTGAAATTCCACTAGTGGGGCACTTCAAATCATATTTTACGATTCGTTAACCGTTGGATCGGGCTGAAATTTTTACTGAGTGTTTGTAACATCTTGGTGTTTGATTTGAATGGTGGGAATCGAATTTGGAGGCCCGTAGCATCTGATTTCGAGCCTCGAACAACAGCTTCGTTTTTGTGGATTCTCCTCTTTCTTCAATTAATTTGTTGTTGCTCTTGTTGCTATTGTTTCTCCATGTTTGGCACTTATTGTGTAGCCAATTTGGAGAACTTTTGTAACCCTTTTATTGTTATAGTGGAGATTTTTGGATCTTTGTGATCCCGTGGTTTTTTCCTTTGAATTGAAGGGTTTTCCACGTTAAAATTTGGTGTTCTTTACTTTCTTTATTTTTGGGTTTGCCTCTTTCTCGGCATAACACTGTGCTCTTTGAATTACAGTTAGTTATGCGTCGATTAGCTTCTCGTGTTTAAGTCCAATTTTTTGATCACTGGTTGTCAGTTGTCACTACTTGTTAAGCTATGAGATTAAACTTATTAAAGTACTTGCGAAGATACTACTCAGAAAACACTAGAAAAGTAAGTGGAAAGACAAAACAAGGCAAGGAATAAGATACATTAAGAAAAGAAAAAAAGTTGATTGCTTAAAACTATGCAATACATTAAAAACTAAAGCACTATGATGCATGTGTGCCAATAGTTGGAGTGTGTGTTTCAACATTTTAATAAAGCACTTTTCCATGAACCTTTGCATACCCTCACTTTGCCAAGTATAAGCTCAACTTTTATGTCACGACGAGTCTTATTAACATCAATTCATTGCTAGAGATGAATGAGCAAATGAAATCCTTTTTTTTTCTTCCTACAAAGCACCACTGGCTGTTGTCTTAATAAGCCCCCTCACATCCAAAATATGAAAAGAGCTAACGAACAGGACAAATTCCCGACACGACAACACAAATTCTATGGACAACTTCCTTTATCCCATTTTTTTACATTACTTTTCTTTGAGAATATTAACAGGAGTAAACTGATTGCTAAAGTTTGACCATTAGTCATCAGGAGTAATTTCATTTTAAACGTCTTCTGTCCTTTGTTTTTGTCCCTTGAGATATTGAGGATAATCAGTTTCAAGGCAAATGTTTGACACTCGAGCAACTTCGTTCCTCCCAATCAAAGGGTGCACCCTCCTATATTCTTTTGTTGGTAGTTTTTGACCCGTATGTAATCAACATATAGTCCTAGTAATATGTAAGTGAACAATTATTTTCTCTCAAGAAAAAAAATTCTCTAAAAATATGGTATATGATACATACACTACTAGAAATTCGATAAATACCGACCAGAAAAATCGACCAACGTTGATCGGTTATGGCTAATTACCGACCAAAACCCGTCCAAACACGCTTGGGCGCTATTTTGATGGTCGTTTTAATATACCGACCAAGGTTGGTCGGTATGTTAAAACGACCATCTGAAGAATTTAATACATTTACCGACCAACTTTGGTTGAAAACATATTTTAATAATTTAATTTTATTGACCAAAGTTGATCAGTGTATTTAAATTATGTTTTTAATTAATTATTAAATTCAAAAAATTACCGACCAAAGTTGGTCGGTAAATGAAAATATATATTTTTTTAAAAAAATTAAAATTTAACAATACCGACCAAAGTTGGTCGGTAATGTTGAATTCTGGGAATTACTTGTTCATTAACTGACCAACTTTGGTCGGTAATTGTAAATTTTTTTATTGATTACCGGCCAACTTTGCTCGGTAATTTGTAGAAAAATATTTTTTTAATTAGAAACCGACCAACTTTGGTCGGTTTTCTGGGTTTTAAATTTGGCATAAAATGCCTGTTTTGGCAGCTACACCACCTGCCAGCATACCAATACACCTAATAGCAAACATAAAACAATAGCAACAACACAACAACAACAACAACAACAACAACAATCAATAAATACATTAAAACTAACAAATTAAAGTTCAATTGAACATAAAAATCCAAAACCAAGTTAAAATTTATTACAACTAGTTCAAAACAGGTTCTATTTGTCTAGTTTAAAGTATATAAAAGTCAAAGAGTGTTTTGTACAATATCATCATCACTGTCTGATGAACTTTCATCTAAAAGACAGTGTCGAGAAGGGACTTGTAGAGGATGGGAAGAACGACCACGGGAAGGACGAGAGGAACGATTATGGGGAGGACGGAAGGAACGATCATGTGCAGGTCGAGCCTCTGGCGATGACTCATGAGACCGGGGCAACGGAAAAGCTCCAGTAGATAGGAGAGTTCTGATCTGAGCTTGCATGCTAAGGAATTAAGCATCTCTAATCCTTTCTCTTTCCTTGGCCGCTTCTAGCTCGGATGTGAGCTTTGTCACAGTCTCCCGCCTAGCGGAGAGGCTCTCCCCATTAAGTTGTTCGCCTTGTGAAGAAGTCCTTATTCCTTGTATTCTACACTTATAGCGATGGAATGTCATAGGGACAGACATGGAAAAAGAGGCAAGGGGCACTTCGTCAGAAACTTGACCCAAATTTTCATTATCGAACCCACGAGCAAAAAGTTGATCAACAGAATCATGAGCAACCGCGGGAGTATCATCATCGGAAATCACCAACGAGGCTTCAACAGGCTCAGTGGAAGGAATATAATGAGGGAAAGATGCTTCATCATCTGAAATAATGCATCTTCTAGCCCGTGGCCTTTTTATCAAAGAACCCCCGTCTTGTTCTTCCTCCTCTTCAGAGTCTTGATCAACAATAGCTTTCCTTTTTGATGAAGAACCCAAAATTATCTCTTGGGCTCTTTCCAAAGAAATTTTGGAAGCTACGACGGCCTCAGCACTTATGCATCAAATAGGAAACCCTGACAACAAGAAGGGTCAAAGTAATTTCTAAAGAAAGAAGTAAACAGAAAAGCAAAGAATATGAGGGAAAGAAGCATTTACCGTGAGTTTTCACTCTCCAACCAAACCGATGAGAATAGTTTTTCCAGGACCTACCATCCATCGGAGCAACATTTAATAGCTTTTCTACCCAACCACGAAAGTTGGGAGTTTCATCGACAACCCCCATGGTTACTGAAAAGGAAGAGGAAATTAAAATGACGACCATCAAAATTGAGAAAAAGGAATGAGAAAGTTATTAAGAAGAAAACTCACGTGCAAAATTCCCCTTCTTAGGGAAGGGAACATTCTCTTTACCCACTAAACCAATGGTGGGGGCAGCGACGAACCTGGCATACCACCCACGGTCTTTATCGTTTTCTGGTCTAACCAGAACTCTTTTACTTCTTGCTACTAAAGTAAAGATTCCTTGGCGAAAGAGTTTGGGAGAATAGAGATGGATTAAATGAAAAAATATAAAAGTCATACCAGCCATGTTGGCCAAATGCCGCAAGCAAGCAACAGCCCTCCACACGATAGGGGCAATTTGTCTTAAGCAAACATTGAAAAAGTGACAGAATTCAAGGATAACAGGGTCAATAGCAAGTTTAAAACCCAACGTGAAAGGGTATGTATAAACAAAAGAAAACCCAGTTAAATAAGAGGTGATTCTTTGGTTCGCATTGGGGATTATAATGGAGAAGTCATTACTCCAATGGCAGTCTCTACAAACTACAGAAATCAGGCCTTCAGTAATTTGAGTTAGGTAGATGTCAACACGATCTAATGAAGACAGTTGGTTTCTGATGGATTCTCTATCATTGTAGAAAGATAGTTCTGCAGGAACAATTTCATCCACTAAAGGTTCACGAAGAGGTTCAGTGGGTTCTTTAGTCCTAGATGAAGATCTTTGAGAAAGTGAACCCCTGGTTCTAGAAGGTGGAGTAGAACTCGATGAAGGAATAAAGAGGTCTCGTGATGAAGAAGACCCTAGACTACGAAGCCTTCCCCTTCTTCTACTTCTAACAGGAGCAAGAGGAAGGTTGTCAACAATGGGGACTCTCCAAGGGTTAGGGTTTGAAGAAGACATAGTAGTACGAGGAAGAAGAAAATTAGAATTGAATACTCTAAACTTTTGTGAAAAAGACAAAGGTAAAAAATTATATTTATAAGCAACCGTCAAAGGAAAAGATGCAATGATGGAAATGTCATTATGAGAACTATGGTTTCGTAATTGGTGATCCGTTAAAAAACCTTAAAAGACGCTGAAAGATTGCAGAGCTAACCGGGAGACGCCACATGTCACTAACATTAAATGAAAGTGACAGATGAAATATCAGTTCCAGGGAAGAGTTAGTGGCGGCAAATATTCTCGCTTTAATGAGATCCACTTCTCAAATATTCTATTGATGAATAAATGGCAAGTAAAGGGGGGGGGGACTATCTGTATTGGGAAAAATTAAGTTCATATATGGAATTTATTATAAGATGATATGTCATGACACGTGGACCAGTCAAAGGAGGATAGGTGACAAAGAATGATCAAAGAGGCACGAGCTTCAATAGGCACAGACAGATATTCAGAAAGATAGACGCTCGAACCTCTTTATGATTAAAGAGAATGAATCTGATAGTAAAAGAGGTATAGATACGTATTATTGGCATTAAATACGAAAAACGTTAAGGAATCTGTAGTGAATCAAATATGATTACCAATTGTAACGTTACAGGCCATTAAATGCCATTAATTGTCAATAATGGCTCTATTATGGCAGAAACAAAACGTATTACCTAAAGATAACTATAAAAGGAGAAGACTGATCATTTATAAGGACACGAAATACTATTGGAATACATTGGTTTACTTTGCATTATATTCAGTTATTATTTTTCAATTATTCTTATTTCTATTTGATTATCAGTAACCGAGTTCTTCTAAAATAAGCTTTGACCAAAATCCCAATTTTTGGTTAAACAGTTGACTCTAGCATGGCACTCAAACTTCATGCTCAGTTCTGCTAAGTGGAAGCCACTAGTTGCATAGACATAGTAGCATCTATAGGTAAATATACAGCAGTAGTAACAGAAACAGCCCAACAGAAAGACAATACTTATTCATGGTATATATACAGCATATTTACTTGATTTTATCACTTACAAACCAATTTAAAATGACATCAACAACTATAGTTGTTAAAGTACATATGCTAACATTAAAACATATTAATAAATCGATTTAACATGAAGTCACAACAGCTGATCCAGCGTAAAGCAAAAGATAATTTATGATGTCGCCTTGGTTACTGACTTGAAAGTCACCTTGGAACCAAGCAGCAGCCTTCCAAATTCGATCTCAAAAGTATCATAACGCAGGAAAAACTCTACCAACATTAACCTTCCCAAGAGCACCACCAGATTCTTACCAGGACATTGTTTATCATCTACTGTTGAATCATCTGACTCTTTACCATTTGACCAGTACACATACTTTATCAATTCCTCTTTATCGCCCACAAATCTATCTGCAATAAACTCCTCAGAGTTATCAAATATCATAGGGTCCTTTGTGGCCAATGGCTGATACCCAAATATTATTTCATCTTTCTTGATCAAGAATGATGAATCATGGCTATGGATGATGACATCTTCTCTGGCCTTTTGCAGTTTGAAACGGAACTGGGGGCTCTATTCTTAGTGTCTCATACACCACAGACTTTGTCAGACTCATCCTATTCAATGCTGAAAAGGTGACCCCACCTTCTTCTTTAACAGCGGTCCTGATTTCATCGGTGAGACGACGGTGTAAACTCTCTCCTGCTGCTCCAACCCACCTGATCAAAGCTGGGAAGAAAACTTTCATGCCACCATAAGAATTGAACCCTGCTAAAAAAATAAAGTTATGGCATGCTTCATCTCTTTTCAGTCCAAGCTTCTCAGCTTCATCTAGAATAGACCCCATGGACTTGTAAAAGACATCAAATATTTTTTTATAATCAGATTTTAAAGGGAAAAACGGTAGAGGGAAAGTGTGCAAAACCAAATCTTCTATGAAGTTGGGTACATGTTTAAGGCCTAGAGAAATCAATGGAGCTAACTGAAAGAACACCCATTTGTTTAGAAAGGTGGGCCCATCAGAGCCCAGACTTGTTTCAGAAGGACTTTTCTCACAAAACAAACGAAAGAGGAAGTCAAATGCCATGTCATCACTGAGGGTATTGAAGTATGCTTCTCCTTTATCTGACAATTCATGTTCAAGATGGGTAAATAGCTCAGACATTGAGCTAAGAAACAAGGGTATGAATCTGTTGTGCAGGTTTGCTAATGTGGACAAGAAAAGTCCTTTTAGTGTGGCATGTTTGGGCTCAGAAGTGTCAAGAAAAGGACACAAACGGTAACCGCCAGTGAAATCAGTGGAAGGCATGAATGTGCCATCAAAATAGTTCGTCTTATCGACTTTAGAATTGTCGAAAAGAATGGGGAAACTAACAGCGTCCACAAGGACAATGGCTTTAGATTTAGGAGCGTTGAAAGGACCAGGAGGCACGTTGGCTCTGTAGACAGTGGATTTGTAACTTTGCATGCGAGACCTGAAGAAGCCATCAGTGCCTTGATTGTAATGGAAGTCGAATCGATCCTTAATTGCCCCCAAAAAAGGCAACCCATAATCACCTGGGATATCTCGTAAAGGAAGCTTTGACTCACTGGAAGACATTCTTAATTCTTATGCTATATTTGAATATATCGTGCATTAATAGATCTTATGTTCCCTTAAGTTATTTATAGAGAGTCCTTCCATTGTTTTTCAAGAAGTCAAGTTCTACTTTGTATTACGTGCTGCAGTTAAAGATTATGCTAAACCGTGTGGACAAAATCGAATTTGACATTTGAGACACTAATTAAATACTAATCAGGTTGCGTGAGAACAACTATTAGTTTGGCAATTGAGATACTAAACAGTTGAGGTAGTTTCTTGGATAATCACTCAATTTATGAAAATAACAAACCAAAGTCACTTTTTTTTATAATAGGGTGATCAAATTATTAATTTTTTATTTAGAAAATAAAATTTGATGCCGGGGTCTATTTGGAAACAGTCTCTCTATCCTAGGGTAGGGGTAAGGTCTGCATACACACTACCCTCCCCAGATCCCACTAAGTGGGATTATACTGGGTTGTTGTTGTTGTTGTTGTATTTAGAAAATAAAATTTGACATACTATGTCATGTTAAAAATTTATTTTTTAATAATAAAATCCATTTTACTCATGTTTTTTATATCCATTTAATCATCCGATTAAAAAAGGATCTAGTATCAAATAAATGAAAACCCATTATAACTGAAATTTCATTGTCTACGCTAAAAGACGGTTTATAATACTCCCTATGTTCCAATTTATGTGAACCTATTTGACTGGACACGGAGTTTAAGAAAAAAATGAAGATTTTTGGAATTTGTGGTCCTAAACAAGTCCAAATGGGGCCCAGAGTATTTGTGTGGTTATAAAAGCTTCTCATTAAGGGTATAGTTGTAACTTTAAGCTAAATTGTTACCAAATTTAGAAAGGGTTCATTCTTTTTGGAACAGACCAAAAAGGAAATAAGTTCACATAAACTGGAACAGATGGAGTATTAATAATGTTAAGTCATCATTGCCTTATTGTTCTTGGCACGGCAAAAGGTTGACTAAAAACACAATATATGTAAGCTCGGTTGTTTCGGCATTTTATAATATAATTTATAAGAATGAGAAAGGGAAGTTCACCAATCTAATTTTTTTAAAAAATGATGCTACAATAATTGCAAAAGAATGTAAGGGTGGAAAAGAATTGTGCCAACATCATGATTTCTCCTCTTTGAACCGGTTACTCATTTTGAATAAATAAACTAACAAAAGAAGACTCGAATGAAGTTTTCAAAGCACCACAATCTAAAACTGTCAAAAGAAATTGAACATCATTGTTACAACTGTTTATTTTTGAATTTTACAATCATAGATGTCGTCACATGAAAATAGGTATTTTTTTCCACCCTTACTTTCTTTGTGAATTTGGTGTAGCATCATTTCCAATTTAAGGGACTAGAATGACTTCTCGTAGGTTCATTTAGCATTTTATAACTTGTGGATGCAGGCGTTTCTGACGCCGAAGAGTTCGGGAAAGATTTGGAATACTATTTTCCATTTGGAAGGTTAAAAAGTTAAAATAGCAACCTTACCCTTCGATTTAAGTAATATAGATTTGGTTCATATTTTGAAGCTACAAAGAAGTTTATATGATGTATTTAAACTTGAACATGATCCAGGATACAGATTAGGTCCTGAGGGGCTCATGGCATTTCGACAATTGCATAAAAACTGAAACTTTTTGAATTCTTAACTTTGACTTGAGTTTTTATTTTTGCTTGTTGTACTTTGCTTCGTACTTTAAGCCATTGAATAGGTCGGTATAAGGTATTTGGACTTATTAGGATGATTTTGACTTGAGTTTTTATTTTTGCTTGTTGTACTTTGCTTGGTGCTTGGAGCCATTGACTAGGTTCGGATAAGGTATTTGGATTTATTGGAATAATTTAAAAGGATTCCGAGGGGCTCAAGTGAATTTCTACGCATTCGAGAAATTTTATACACTATACAGGAATAGAAGAAAAGGTTGCAGCAGAATTGCACCGACCTGCCACATGACCTATGGCACAGATACCGCCACGGATCCGTTCAATGATTTCTGCCATGGGTATAAATATTCCCATTTTGTTTTGTGAGATCATTTAGCCATTTTGGAGCTAAGTAGCTCGAATTGATGCGGTTTTTGAAAAGAGTTTCACTTACATCTTGAGCGTATGTGATATTAATTGGTTTTGATTATATATCATGAAAATTCATGGATTTTAATACATAAAATAAGAAATCAAAAGGTTAAATTTGGCGGTGTTTTACCTAAGATATGTAATGCCACGCTGGTTGTTTTAAGTATTAGAGTCTTATTTTCCTATTTGATACTTTTTGTGTCATGACCCAGTTCTCGTCATAGGTCGTAATGACGCCCATCGTCACTGTTAGGATAGCCTACCGTGGACTAATCCATTTAATTATACATTTTTATTTCTTTTAAAATTATGAATTTATTATTGAAGAGACTAAGTATAGAAAGTCATGGTGATATAAAGCATAAGTGAAACATAAGAGTGAAATGGTGATATTAACAGACAAATTATAAATATCTACTAAAAATTCTCAAAACTCAGTGTCACAAGTGCATGAGCAATATAGTAGAATATAAAAAAGCAATGCAAATACTGTCTGAAATAAAATAGACATAAATAGTAAATAGACATGAAATACACTGTCTCGAAGAGGTAATGACAAGGAGTCGATATCAACACTTACTAAAGGTCAATAAATAAAGAGCATGAATCGTAAAATAGACATGAAATACAATAGTAACGACGGAATAAGAACCAATAAATAATGTGATCTTTGAATAAAATATCAATTTAAAATCCCCAAATATCACATGCTATTTTGTAATGACCGGACCGGTCGTTTAGAGCTTTAGTGTTCCGTTCGGTTGTTTAAGACTTTGAGTAGCTTTATATTATGTATTTTGACTTGTGTGAATAGTTGGTTTCAATTTTCGAGGAGTTCGGGTTTGATTTCGAAGAATGATTCTCGTCTTAGAAGCTTAAGTTGGAAGAGTTGATCAGGGATTGACTTTTGGGTAAACGGACTCGCTATCGGATTTTGATTATTGCAATAGGTCCGTATGATGATTTTGGACTTGTACATATGTTTGGATTTGGTTTCGGAGGTTCCTAGAAAAATTTGACACTCTATGCCGAAAGTTATGAGTTCATGAGTTTGGCCGAGAGTTGACTTTGATGTTGTTGGACTCCAATTGTTGTTTCGAGACTTTGGGTAGATTTATATAGTTGAATTGAAATTCTATGCAATGTTTAAAAGTAATCTGAAGTGTTTAATTGTGATTCATACACTCTTTTGAAAGAATGAAGATCTAACAACTTAAGAGAAATTCTATTCGATTTGAGCCTTGATTCTTTGTTGTGATATATCAGTGGGCGTTTTGAGGCTTTGGGTCTGTTTGGATGATGTATTTGTACTTGTTGGTATGATTGGATGGGGTCCTGAGGGGCTCGGGTGTGTTTTGGATCATTGGTTGAGAAACTAGTTAAGGCTTTAAAGTTTGACATGGAATATATCGGGTCAAGATGACTTCTTTTCGGTATTTTGAATACATGAGCAAGTTTGTAGCACATTTTATGATTGAAGTGCATATATGGTTTGTGTCCGAAAGGTTCCGAATGAGCTTTGGGTGCTAAAACGAAGATTTTCTTATTGGTAGTTTTTTTAGTGTAAGTAATTACGAAAATGCCATTTATGTGCTTGAAATTTTAAGATTTTTTTTAAAACATCAAAACATTATATCTCCCTTATTTTACAGCAAAATTGGGTGATTCAAGAGGCTATCTTATGTGTAATCTCACAAGGATCATGTTAGAATTATCCAACGTGAGTTTCGGGATCATCAAGGACCTGATTCGAGTTGGGATAACTAATGCATTTTTTTATTATTTTAAAATTTAGTTACTTTTTCTCACAAGGTTTTGAAGTTCGGGTTTGAGTGATTTTGTAGGGAAATTTTTATTATTTAGATTAAGGTAAGTATTTTTTACTCATATTTGTTATTATTTCATAATTTCGACCTCGATTTTAGTGTTTGATTAATGATTTGAATTGGAGAAATTAGGGATTTTAGTAAAAACTTTCTAAAACATAGATTGATGATTTGAAGGTCGATTTAAGGTCGTAATTAAATAATTTTGTTATAGCTAAACTCGTATCTGAATGAGTCTTCAGAATTTGTGAGTTTTATCGGACCAGGCATCGAAAAACTTTGAGATCACCGAGTTTCTCGAGAATCGAGGGTTTAAGAGCCTAGAGGTGCGGGCCCGGAGTTGAATTTTTTGGTTGACTTTTTGATTTTAGTTAAAAATCAAATCTTTATTATCCGAAATTATTTTATATGGCTTTTATTTATGATATTACGTTATTTTGGCAAGATTCGAGCCGTCCGGAAGTGGTGTGTATACGGGCTTATATGTGAACAATTGACCGGTTTAGATTCTCAAGATACTTATATAAAATTAATTGAAGTTGCTATTATATGTCCTAACTTTCCCTGTCAAGTTTATTCTTACATGCCTTGGCTAAAGTGGCTGCTAAATGTTCTATTTTTTATTTGTCGAGTTTACTCTTATATGCATTTAGTGGTAGTTGTTATTGCATGCTATTTCATCCATTGATAAGTTATTCTCATGCATTTATTTGTAGTTGCTAGTTCGTGTTATCTCTTTCCTTGTAGAGCCTAAGTTATGCATTTGATTTGAAGTTGTCATTTCATGGAAATACCTTCATTGTTGAGTTATTGAAGTTGTGGTTGTTGAAAGCTATTAACCCGGTTGTGGTTGAAACTGTTGGTTAATGGAATATCTCACCTTGTTGAGTTATTTCTCATTCATTTTGTTTTTATTGACATTCTGTACACATTAGGGTTGATCTCTTGGCTATGTGTTGTGGTAACATTGTTATTGTTGATTTGGTAATATTGTGGCATATGTGCACAGATGGTGCAAGTTGATTATTGTGTTGTAATATTGATGCGCATGCGGCAGTGTAAGGATAGGGGTTGATGTGCATGCACCGAGATAAGGTGATATTTATACGTGTGTTTCTTGTAAGGAAATTACTTGAATCTACGCGGTGAGATAAGGGGGCTAAAGCGCTTGAAATTATTACAGGAAAAATATTTTAAAAAATATATGTAAGGCTCACACGGCTATATAAGGAAGATTGTGATTGTGATTTATGAAATGTGAACATATGATGCGGTGCCTCGATCTGATTTTTTTGTTCATTCTACATTTGAAAGGCTTGCTGATTTGAACGATTATTATTTTTTCATTAATCATCTCACTTGTATTTTGATTGTATTTGGTTATTTGTTGTTATTTTTGTGTGAGAACAACTTTGACTTCTTATGTGAGTCATGCATTCCACGTGATTGTCTGTGTTGCTTTAATGTACCAACCTGTGCCTTTGTGTTTCTTGGTGAATTGAGTTTCAAGATGAATTTATTTGCATGGAGTCATTATCTCATACTCTGTTGAGTTATTAGTAACATAACACTAGGGCGGCGCGGGGCGCGGGTCGCGGCGCGCCTGTGCAAATTCCTGTAGTCTGTCAGAAATCAACTCTCTGAACTTCCCCACTAATGCCCCTCATGGCGCGTCGCCCCATGTGGAGCGCATGCGCAAATTTTACATAGTAATTGTCCTATTTCGCGTAGGAAAAAACATTTTCATTTGGGTCAGACCCTATTTGGTATATATAAATAGAAAAATGTTGTTTTTGGGACTTTTGACACATCTTAGATTTAAGTAAGCCAAGGAGGAGGCAGAGAAGCAAAAGCTCAAGGATTTCATCATTCAATCCTCACTCAAGACAAGGGTTTGGATTATTATATGTTTTCCTTTAACTTAAACATTGTTATGTTGAATTACTCCATATCCATGGAGTAGTTCTCTTTAGGGTTTGATGGATTTGGTGTATTGATACTTGTTTATGGATAATTAACTATAATTTTATGTATTGAATCATTTTGGATGTTTTAACTACATTAATATTCACTTGTTCATGTAATCGGGAGAGGCATAACTTGCGATATTGTTGCATTATATTTTCTTGGTTGAAGTCATTAATTTTTCTTAGTAATCGGAAGAGGCTAGTTGAATTGTTGATTAAACTTAATTAGGCGGATAATCGAGAGAGGTTCTCCTACAGAACAATCCATTACGAATTCTTGCACATCTTCATGCGCTTAAAATTTGTTCATCTTGTAAGGTTGAGACTTAATCGAGAGAGGAGTTTCTACTAAACAATTGAACTAATAACAAAGTGAATTCGAGAGACTCACTTAAACATTAGAATTGAATTATCTAGAGTTAAATCTCAAACATTTATCATGCACCTATCCTATCAACCCTATTTTCTCCCATTTTATAACTTCATTTGCTTAGTATTGTCATTGGTCGATAGTTTAGACTCTTAGTTAACTTTAGTTTAAATTACATAAATCTCCATTATTGATCATCCTGGATAGCAATGCAGCTACAAACTACGATAATACTATTTGACTCTAATCCCTATAGATACGATATTATAATTTACTATTTTCGACTAGCGAGCATATTTGAGTGTGTGTTTCAAGCTCGTCAAATTTTTGTGAGGAAGACTTTCGAGCTCCCTTGTTGTACCACATAATAAACCTGCAGGTGAACTTGTAGGGGTAGGTAATTCCACATTCTAAATTTGTTTCCCTTCAGCTTCGTTATCCCTTTTTTGCCACATAAAAATGATGCTGGTGGCAATATAAATGGAGGCAAAAACCAAGAACATGTCCCAAATGATTTTTGCGCTATAGTGATAGAGCCTGCCATCACATTCAATTGGGTAGTGATGCAACCAAAACACTCACGCAAGTGCATGCGATCGTCAAGTAATATTATAAGTAAAGTATCATTCCCACGAGGAATTATGATCAACTTATCGACTGATGCAAACTCAAACAATTATCAATTCAAGCTAATTCATCACAAAATACATAAATAACAAATTTCTAATTTAAATAGTAATCACACAATAATACAACGCAAAGTTTACTATACTACTTATGCAATTTTCTTTTAACAATTAATAAAAAAGATATTCCAGGGTCATGGGCTTGCTAGAGATCGTGCTACGCTTTTAGCTTAAGAATGATTTATTGAATTATCTGGGTTATTGATTATAGGGTTAATAATACCCATAAGAATCTGTCGAATTCTTATATGCCTATTCAATTTAAATTAATATCTATATTTCTATGGCATTAATATTAACTCAAATGCATTTACAATTCCTATTTTTCAACCAAACAAGGCAATTAAGTATATTTCTATCTTAATCGCTAATCTTTCACCCGATGCCCAGGTTCAAGATCTTGTTCTATTTGATTCTATATGCAATCAAGAATTTCCTTTTTCAAGTTTAACTCAAGATTCATAAATAGTATTTCATCGTTAGCTACACAATAAAATAATTAACAACAGAATCAAATAAACAACCCATAACGATAAATTCAAGATCATCAATTTAAGCTTCAAACAACATAATCATCTAACACCCATGACCCCAGAATATTTGGATTTTTAGCCACTCATATTCATACAAACATCAACAATATAACTCTTAAACATCAAATAAATAGATACTAGAAGAATGTTTAGAAAAACTCTTTTAATCCTTGCTCCAAAGTATTGTTCCTCTTGATTTTTGATGCTTCCAGATGAATCTCCTCTTCTTTTTCTCTCTAAAATTAGGTCTCTCTCCCCAATAATGGCTGATTTTTCCTTTTTAATCGTGTAAGAATGGATTTTGACAATTATGCCTTTTTAGGACCGAAATAGAATTGTTCTGCGATTTTTACACGTCCGCGGCGCCTCGCGCGACTCGTACATGGATTGGATAGAGGCAGAATACATTTTAACGGAGCAGAACAATGCAGCACAAAAATTTGCACTGCCACGGCGCCCCACGCGGCGCAACAGTGCATTTTTGTGTGCTGCTTTGTTTTTCGCTTGTTTTTCTATCCGGGCTTGCTATGCGACCCCCGAACACGATCCCGACTTGATTTATTTAGCTTTTACTCAGACTTTAAAGCCCCAAATTTAATTTTTAAGTCGGAATCTCTTCATGCAAGGCATAAAGCATGAATTTAGTGCCATTCATTATTAATTAAGCTCAAACATTTGTAAAATGCAATAATTAAAGTGTTGTTACAACGACTAAAACACGAGATTTTAGCTTATATTCAACACCCCACACTTAAACCATTGCTCGTCCTCGAGCAATTAACATACACTTCACATAAGGACAACCTATTTATCAAACAATTTCTTTAACAACACATGCCGACACTTAAGTACCAATTCATAATATTTCAACCTCAAGACATGACTTACAAGTGCCACGCATTTTCATAGCTTGCTTACTTACTCTAACACAAGGGTCAAAACTTTTCTTTGCTTTTACAAATCATGTGCCCTCCCACAACTAATATAGACTAGTTTCTCTTAACATAGTATTCACGAATATTTAGGAACTCAAAATAGGAAGAATTAACTCACTCTCAGAATTGAAATTCATGTACAACAGATGATATACCATATGCTTGCCCCTAGTGTAATACTCTACTAATTGAGCTTATTCAATCAAGAATCAAATAGGACTTTAATTGGTTGTAATGCAGGCTGAGGAAGGGTGTGATAAATATAGAATGTAGTAGCTACACCTCTTTGAGCACTTCATACATACACCATTTCATTTCACAATTTCAACATTACTCTTATGTTAAACCATCTCCAACTTTTTTGAGGTTATACATAATAACAACAAATCCCATTCTCTTTAAGCACCATAAGCTAGGGAATGTTACATATGAAAATCAATCCCCTATATGTGTATATATACATTTACATGTATATATATATATGTATTAGTTTTCCAAATAAACCAACAAATCTCTTCTCAACTTTAACAACATTAAAACAACACTAAGTGCTCATGAGAGATAGAGGTTCAAACAACTGATATATTTACATAAATTGGTAAGGTTTGTAATGTGGATGCCAAATAAATAGGATTAACGGCTCAAAAGGTTTGACTAAGATATATACAATTAGGTGGGAACAATTATAAAATTGGTTCAACAAAGAAATGCCTATATCATCTCCTAAACTGAATAATGCTACTATTTTGCTTTGCAAAACACTTGAGGACAAGTTCTAGATATCAACTATTATGCACAGAATATTTCAACAACCTCACTCACACATTAGCACACAACTCATTCAAGCTTAGATCTTTTTCGACTCTCTAGTCGAAGCAGTTAAGCATAGTTATAAATACACAATTTAAGGCACTTACTTTAGAACCAAGAACTGAGATTGAGCATCACAAATAAGGTACATACCACTTCTAAAGCATGTGCATTTGAGGAGATTAACTCTGTAAGTTAGGAACTTTTTATTCAATTGAACTAAAAAAATTACACTATGCCCGGTTCAAATACACCCTTGGAAAAGAACCGCGGCATAAAGAAAAACCAAGGGGAAATTTTTAAATTAAACCAAAACTAGCATACACTAAACTGAAATAAAATGCAATTTTTTTTTTCGAATTTCGACTTCATTTCCCTCAAGAAAATCCATCGTCGGGAAAAAATCGAAATTAGTATCACTTACTACCTACAAACGCTAGAATCTACCAAATTAATTTGTTTAAAAATCTAAACAAAATCAAACAACCAAAAATACAAAAAATACAAAAGTAAGTACATTACAATTGGGGCAAGTCACTCCACACTTAATAACTTACATTGTCCCTAATGCAAAAGATCAAAATAGATCAGAAAAGAGACTCCCTGAGGCCATTGGCCTAAGCATCTTCATCTTCAAAGGTGTGCAAATATTCCTCGTCATCTGAGGGGACAGAGTTCACATCTTTATCCGATGGGATTTGTCGTTGCTGAGCCATTCCTAAACATTGTTGAGTGAAAGGAGATAGAGGGTGATTTTATTGTAACTCTTCCAAGTTCACTTCCCCTCTGGAGGCGCGAAGGCGCTGGTCAGAAAATAATATCTACAAAGTCTCTTCCACCTAGACAAACCTTTGATCGGCATTAAGTGCAACTGCAGGCGGATCTATCACAATCGTGACATCAAGCGCCCTGATAGGATATGTTACTTCTATCTTCCAATCATAGTGATACTCTTCTTCAATGTAGTGCGTCTGCAATAACCGAGTTATCATACTCGGATAGTGTAGGCGGCATCTCCCAAAAGGTCTCACTTTTGACATATGTTCTAGCATAATTTTCCCAAGATCAACCTGCATTCCTGTTAAAAATGTGTAAATCAAACAAATCTTTAGTTTTGATACAGCCGTATCACTTTGTGTTGGCATGATTTTGCATTTATTATCTTCAAAATAACTCGTGCAGGACGCTGGAATGTTCCTTTTTTCATCTCCTTGTGAAACTCATTTGAATCTCTAGTCCACAAGGCAAAGGAATCTACACCACATAGCTGCTTGTGAATATCTGGGTAGTCTGGTCTACGAAGAAACCTCTGAAACACCTTATATGAATGCTCAATGAACCCCATTATTTGATTTATGACCTTTGAAGAAAATGGAATCACTTTGTTTCTGACCCTTACTTGGTAACTTGTATCTAAATTGCCTCCTAGTTGCCAATTGGCATAAAATTCTTTTACCAAGTTGACATTCACACTATCACCTTGGTGAAACAACCCTTCAAAACCCAAAGCTCGAATGTTAGTATATATTGCATTGTACTTATGAGCGAGCTTTGTTTAATCTATGGCAGCTTCAGGAGTTGGTGGCACAACAGGAAAAAATGATTGGAACCATTGTATTGTATGGGTTAGAATAGCCCCGATGCCATATTTGCACTATGGTACCTCATCTGCATCCAGATTGAAGTGTTCCTCTTCCTCCTCAACTGGTGCCGGAGGGGGTGCCCTTCTACCTCCACGTCGGCTAGTAGATGCAGCCTCAGATAGGCCAGTGTTTGATCTTTTGCTTGGGCGCCGAGACATTATACCTACACAACATGATATATTAGCTAAAACACACAAAAATCATTTTAAGAGCAAGTGGAGAAAATACCTCACACTTATGTTATTATCATGTTCACACATAACATGTATAACAGGGATCAGACTACCCTGTTCTTCAAGTAGAATGATATAATGCTTATCGGCCTACCCAATCATTAGAGAGAATTGCAACAATTAAAATAAAATAAAATCAAAAACTAGGCTAAAAATATTAAAAATAAACATAAAAAGAAATTAGTCTATTCTACAAAATCCAAAATTATTATACAAAATATACTACATTGGCACATTAGCATGAATCCTACATATCATTTTACATAAAGTAAGTGAAAATTCATGGTTTAGCCTAATGTCATAGTTGTTATCAATAATAACATCTCACAATGCAATTTGTTTCTCAATTTGAAATATTACTCAATTTCATGTCACTTAGACATTTTAACAAATACATTGTAAGCATGTCTTGTATTCTTAAAATTTTAACTTGAAATGAGGCATAATCACCATATCAACAACACAAATATGACTCACACCACAACTATAACATAACCACATCTTCACAATAATATTCAATGCATAATTTTTCACTTTCTTACATGTATTTTAGAAATAATATACCCCTCAACAATCTTCAACAAGAAACTCAACCCATATCACCTCAACAGACCCTAAAATCCTCCATAATCAAAAAGATAATATACATTCTAAGTATCTAATACTATTTTCAACAATATTAACAAAAGAAACTAAAAGAAAATTAAAAACACAATTCTTGCTAGGGTTTATACAAATATAGTTGAAAATAAGAAAGAAATACAAACTAAAATACTACTAGATTGAAAGAAAAGACCGAAGAGAATACTTACCTTGCAAGAAGAAGAATGATTTGGGGATGGATTTGTTGGGTGAAATTGTTTGGGGCTTTTTGGGTGAGACTTGGAGAGGCAGAGAGTTTGGGAGATGAAATAATGAAATAAGGGGAAGGCAGGGGTTCGGTTATTAAGGGGTTTATTTTTAAATTCTTTTTTTTAACGAAAATGTATTGCTGCGGCGCGGTAGTGCAAAAATCTTAGTTGCTCCGAAAATTTTGCATTTTGCCTTGCCTGTGCAATTTTGTCTAGCGCGGTGTGTGGCATGACGCCACACGTGACGCGGTAGGCCAATTTTTTACAAATTTAGCCTATTTTTCGATTTTTAAACTCACAATTTACACCCCTACATCATTGTACATTGATTTTATGCCAAATTCATGCTTGCACCTAACTAACAACATTATAACATCTAAAATCTAACATTTCTAAACTACAATTAAAAGTTAGTGATGTTAGTTATTGGGTTGCCTCCCAACAAGCGCATAATTTAACGTCGCGGCATGACTCAACACTTCATCACACATCAACCAAATCTACCGAGGTCTTGTGACGTTTAATATCACCACCCCTATAGTGTTTTGCTCGATGCTCATTCACCAAGAATGTACCACTTGAATTAATTCCCGCAATTCAACTGTTCCATGAGGAGTCACACTCACCACAACGAAAGGGCCTGCCCAACGGGACTTATGCTTTCCAGGAAAAAGCTTTAGCCTTGAATTAAACAAGAGAACTTCTTGACCCGGCTCAAACTCACGATGTTGGATGTGCTTGTCATACCACCTCTTGGTCCTTTCTTTATACAACTCGGTGTTTTCATAAGCATGCAACCGAAACTCGTCAAGTTCATTGAGTTGTAGCAGTATTTTTCACCGGCTAAGTCCATATCCATATTTAGCTTTTTGATTGCCCAATAAGCTTTGTGTTCTAGCTCAACGAGCAAATGACATGCTTTGCCATAAATCAACATGTACAGAGAAGTACCTATTGGAGTTTTGTATGCAGTTCGGTAAGCCCACAATGCATCTTCTAACTTACCAGACCAATCTTTCCTATTTGCACTCACTGTTTTCTCCAAAATCTATTTTACCTCTCTGTTTGACACTTCAACTTGACCACTCATTTGAGTGTGATACGCAGTAGCAACCTTGTGACTTACCCCATATTTTGCTAGAACATTTTTCAACAATTTGTTACAAAAGTATGTTCCTCCATCACTTATCAACACCCTTGGAGTTACAAAGCATGTGAAAATGTGCTTCTTTACGAAACTTACCACTACCTTTGAATCATTAGTAGGAAGAGCAATGGCCTCCACCCACTTAGACACATAATCAAATGCAACCAAAATGTATCTGTGCCTATTAGAGTATGGAAATGGTCCTATGAAATCAGTTCCCCAGACATCAAAGAACTCTACTGCCAAAATATTTTGCAAAGACATCTCGTTCCTCTTCGTGATTGTACCTGTTCTTTGACACCTGTCACAATTTTTCACAAAAGCATGTGCATCTTTAATTAATTTGACCAGTAAAAACCTGATTGCAAAACCTTTTGTGCCATTCTGTCTCCACCATGGTGACCTTCATAAAGAGAAGCATAACAGTCATGCAATATTGCATTCATCTCCTCCTCAGGGACACACCTTCTTACCAATTGATCTGCGCATTGCTTGTATAGAAAAGGCTCATCCCACATGTAAAATATCACATCATGTAAAAATCTTCTTCTATGATTAGCTGTGAATGCTGGTGGAGTCACCCCACTTGCAATGAAATTCACATAATCAGCATACCCTGGGGTTTCATCTGACGTGATGGCTAGTAACAGTTCATCAGGAAATGTTTCTTTGATTGATTCTCCCTCAGTGACATGGCCTCGATTTTTCAACCGGGACAAGTGATCTGCAACCTAATTTTCTATCCCTTTTCGATCTCGAATCTCTAAATAAAATTCTTGCAAAAGAAGAACCCATCGGATTAACCTTGGCTTGGCATCTTTCTTTGAAAATAAATACCTAATAGCTGAGTGATATGTGTAAACTATGACTTTGGTTCCCACTAGATAGGACCTGAACTTATCAAATGCCTATACTACTGCAAGCAACTCTTTTTCAATAACAGTGTAATTCATTTGTGTTGGACTAAGAGTTCTACTCGTGTAATGAATAGAGTAAAAGATTTTCTCCTTTCGCTGCCCCAAAACAGATCCAATGGCTATGTCACTTGCGTCACACATCAACTCAAATAGAATTTTCCAATCTGGAGCAATGATAATTGGTGAAGTAACTAATCTTCTTTTCAGCTCATCAAATGCTTTCAGACAAGCATCATCAAACTTGAAGGATATATCTTTCTCAATAAGCCTACACGAAGGAGATGAAATTTTTGAAAAATCTTTAATGAAACGACGATAAAAACCTGCACAACCCAAGAAACTGTGAATGCCTCTAACTGATGTCTGTGGAGGTAATTTTTCAATTACTTCCACCTTTGCTTTATCTACCTGCAATCCATTCTTGGACACTTTGTGCCCTAGGACTATACATTCTCTTACCATGAAATGGCATTTTTCCTAATTCAGTGCCAAATTTGTTTCTTCACACCTAGCAAGTACCTTGTCAAGATTCATTAAACATTCATCAAAAGAACATCCAAATACAGAAAAATCATCCATAAATACTTCCACAAATCTTTCAACCATATCAGTAAAAATAGCCATCATACACCTTTGAAAAGTTGCAGGTGCATTGCAAAGACAAAATGGCATTCTTTTAAATGCATATGTCCCATAGGGACATGTAAATGTGGTCTTCTCTTGGTCCTATAGGGCTATAACAATCTGATTATATCCCGAGTAGCCATCCAAAAAATAGTAGTATTCCGGTCCAGCTAATCTATCAAGTATTTGGTCAATAAAGGGGAGAGGAAAATGGTCTTTTTGGGTGGCATTATTCAATTTTCTATAATCTATGCAAATCCTCCACCTAGTAACAATTCGAATGGGAATCAGATAATTGTTCATTTATCACTACAGTCATTCCTCCTTTCTTTGGAACACATTGGACTGGACTTACCCATTTTCTATCAGAGATTAAAAATACAATACCTGCATCAAGTCATTTAATCACTTCTTTTCTTACCACCTCTTTCATGTTGGGATTTAGGCCGCATTGTTGTTCTATGCTCGGCTTGTGTTCTTCCTCCATGAGAATTTTATGCATGCAAAAAGATGGACTAATGTCTCTTATGTCAAACATTGTCCACCCAATTGCTCTTTTATGCTCACATAGTACTCTCAGCTAATTTTCCTCCTGCAATTTATACAAGTCAGAAGAAATAATAACAGGTAACGTATCAGAACTACCCAAATAAGCATAATGAAGGTGATAAGGTAAAGGCTTTAGTTCCATTTTGGAGATTCTTCAATTGATGGCTTCGGAGAAGGACTATTTGGCCCGTTCAAAGGTTTAAAGGGAATTAAACGTTTCATATATTCACATGATGCATTCAAAATATGCTTCATCTCTTCAACCTCATCATTAATCTCCAAACTCTCAAACAACACGATTGCTTTCTCTAAAGAATCCTTCAAATATACACTTGGGGCAATAAGTAGCTCATCCATCTCCATGACAGATATTATAGACAACTCTTCCTAATGGCGAGGAAGTTGAATTGCTTTGTATACATTAAAAATAGCTTCCTCATTGTTAACTCTCATGATCATTTTTCCTTATCTTACTTTAGTTATAGCATCACCTGTAGCCAAGAGAAGTCTTCCCAATATAATAGGAACTTTTTCATCTACTTCAAAATCCAAGATAATGAAATCAGCCGGGAAAATAAATTTCCCAATTTTCAGCAGCACATTTTCAATCACCCTTTCCGGGTAAGCTATGGCCCTGTCTGCTAGTTGTAACATCACCGTGGTGGGTTTTGGAGCTCCCAAACCCAAATTTTTGTACAAAGACAGTGGCATCAAATTTATGCTCGCTCCCAAATAACAAAGTGCATGGCCTACACCAACATTACCTATTCTCACAGGGATAGTAAAGCTGTCAGGATCCTTAAGCTTTTGAGGAAGCTTATTTTGGACCCTTGAAGTGCACACCTCAGTAAGTGCAACTGTTTCAAATTCAGTCAATCTCCTCTTGTTAGCCACAATATCTTTTATGTACTTGGCATACTTTGGAATTTCACGAATCACATCTACCAACGGAATATTCAATTGAATCTGACTCAACATAGAGAGAAATTTGTTGAACATGCGATCATCATTCTTTTTCTGCAATCTTTGTGGAAAATGTGGTGGTGGCCTTAGAACATTCACGGGTGCTGAAACAGTATCATCTTTCTTTGCTTCCTGTGTTGCTTTGGGAATCAATTCACCCTCAGGCATAAGCTTTTCTTTTCTCTTCTTTGGAACTTCTCCTAATTCCCTTCCAGTTCTAACTGTAATTCAACTAACTTGCGGATTTTTCTTTGTATCACTTGGAAGAGCATCTGTAGGCCTAGTGTTTTGATTTGCAGCTAGCTGTCCCATTTGTCTTTCAAGATTTCTAAAATCAGTTCTGAGTTGTTGATTGTCATGCAACAATTTCTTCGACAAATCATTTGTACTTTCTTCTACTTGCTGGGGTGGCCTTTGAGGTTGATTAAAATTTCCTTGGGATCTATATTGATTTTGATTTGATTGATTTCCACCCCAGGAGAAATTAGGATGATTCCTCCAATCTGGATTGTAAGTGTTCCCATATTGTGCCTGTTGATTCATCGGACCTCTGCTTTGTTGTCCCACATAATAAATAGATTCAGGATTCGTGGGGCACATGTCACTCGTGTGATTGTCACCACACATTTCACAATAAATCGACATTTGTTGAACATATTGCATTTTTTGTGTATAGTTCATTGTCATTCTATTCATTTGATTTGCCAATTTTGCTATATCTACTCTCATGGCGGAAAAATCATCAAGTTCAAGTACCCTTGCTGCTTTCTGTTTCATTGCTCTCCTTGGTTCTTCCTCACCTTGCCAATTATAATCATTAGCAGTAAAGTTGTTTAGCAAAAGTTGTATTTCATTATATGGTCTCGCCATGCAACTACCTCCACAAGCTGAATCAAGATTCATCTTTGAAGTCTCATCTAATCCACCAACAAAAGTATGGCCCAATACCTCATCAGTTTGACAATGATGTGGACAGTCTCGAAGTAGTTTCTTGTATCTTTCCCAAGCTTGATGAATAGTCTCACCATTCCGTTGTTGAAACCCAAGAATCTGGCTTCGCAAAGACTTTGTCTTTTTAGTGGGGAAAAACTTGATTAAGAATTTCTTTGCTAAATAATCCCAAGTATGGATTGAATTAGCAAGCTCCTTCTGCAACCATTCTTTAGCTTCCCCCAACAATGAAAAAGGAAACAAGAGCAGCCTGACATAGTCCTTGGAAACATTTGGATAGTTGTAAGTATCCGTGATTTCCAAAAAATTCTGAATGTGCCTCTGCGAGTCTTTATGAGATAGGCCTACATATTGCCTAGTGGACTGAATCAGCTATACCATGTACTGTTTAAGCTCAAAGTGACCAGTGATATCAGGCTTCACATTAGCCTATGTCATATTAGCAAGATTTGGCCTTGCAGCTTCTATCATCGGATGCCCTCCATTACCTGCCATCATTGTTGGCTGTGGTTGAACTAAAATGTCCAACTCTCTTTCTGTTTTGTATCTAACTTCCAACTCCTTCCTCGCTCTATGAAGTGTTATTTCAATTTTAGGATCAAGAGGGAAGAGATTGCTTGTGCTTCTACTCCTCTGCATTCAAGAGAAGAGCCTGCGTGACACAAACAAAGTGAACTGAAAATTAATGCTTAAACCAATAGCTAATAGAAGCTTAACTCAGTCAAGTAGCTAATTTCTAAGTCCCCAGCAACGGCTCCAAAAACTTGATGCGACGAAAACACTCACGCAAGTATACGCGATCGTCAAGTAATATAGTAATAAGTAAAGTAACGTTCCCACGAGGAATTATGATCAACTTATTGACTGATGCAAGCTCAAACAATTATCAATTCAAGCTAATTCATCACAAAATACATAAATAACCAATTTCTAATTTAAATAGTAAACACACAATAATACAACTCAAAGTTTATTATACCACTTATGCAATCTTCTTTTAACAATTAATAAAAGAGATATTCCAGGGTCATGAGCTTGCTAGAGATCGTGCTACGCTTTTAGCTTAAGAATGATTTATTGAATTATCTGGGTTATTGATTATAGGGTTAATAATACCCATAAGAATCTGTCCAATTCTTATATGCCTATTCAAGTTAAATTAATACCTGTATTTCTATGGCATTAATATTAACTCAAATGCATTTACAATTCCTATTTTTCAACCAAACAAGGCAATATATTTCTATCTTAATCGCTAATCTCTCACCCGATGCCCAGGATCAAGATCTTGTTTTTTTGATTCTATATGCAATCAACAATTTCCTTTTTCAAGTTTAACTCAAGATTCATAAATAGTATTTCACTGTTAGCTACGCAATAAAATAATTAACAGCAAAATCAAATAAACAACCCATAAAGATAAATTCAAGATTATCCATTTAAGCTTCAAACAACATAATTATCTAACACCCATGACCCCAGAATATTTGGGTTTTTAGCCACTCATTCATACAAACATCAACAATATAACTTTTAAACATCAAATAAATAGATACTAGAAGAAAGTTTAGAAAAACTCTTTTAATCCTTGCTCCAAAGTATTGTTCCTCTTGATTTTTGATGCTTCCAGATGAATCTCCTCTTCTTTTTCTCTCTAAAATCAGGTCTTTCTCCCCAATAATGGTTTTTTTACCCTTTTTAATCATGTAATAATGGGTTTTGACAATTATGCCCTTTTAGGACCGAAATAGACTCGTTCTGCGATTTTTACACGTCCGCGACGCCCCGCGCGATGCCCCATGTGTCGCGTACATGGATTGGACAGAGGCAGAATACATTTTAACGGAGCAAAACAATGCAGCACAAAAATTTGCACTTCTGCGGCGCCCCACGCAGCGCGACAGTACATTTTTTTTGCGCTGCTTCATTTTTTCTCTTGTTTTTCTATCCGGGCTTGCTATGCGAACCCCGAACACGATCCCGACTTGATTTATTTAGCTTTTACTCAGACTTCAAAGCCCCAAATTAATCAAATTCATCCCTAATTAAATTCTTAAGTCGAAATCTCTTCCTGTAAGGCATAAAACATGAATTTAGTAATTCATTATTAATTAAGCTCAAATCTTTGTAAAATGCAATAATTAAAGTGTTGTTACAACGACTAAATTACAGGTTTTTAGCCTATGATCAGGTAGATGGAGTAACACGTGACAATTCATAACAAACGTAAAAACATGACAAATGAGGACGAAATTATCACGCCGAGCCATAGCGAACTGCTTGGGCCAAGGGCTGCAGAAATGGTAGAGTCATTTGGATTATGTTTGAACACAATTTTTTGGATGAGTTGCTTGTGATTGGCACTTTAAATGTTATTTTATTTTGTAATATAGGCTTCGATTTGCAATTCCAAGTTGGAAATATCAGCAGGAGTGGAGGAGACAGGAAGCAAGAGGTCAAGCATTGCGAGATCAGCTGTGTTCTGGAAAGCTAAAATTAGTATCACCTTTGGTACTTTGGTATTGGGTTGAGTGCTTCTATAAATAGTGTTTGAAATAGTTTGTAATGTTTTCGACTAGCGAGCAATAGTGTTTGAAATAGTTTGTAGTGTTAATTCAGGAATTTTTCTTTTTATTTTATTTTCTCTTTTTATGTTTGGTGTGCTTTGACTGTGTGCAGACTACAGGTTAGATTGGTGCATGACTCGATCTTCTAGGAAAAAAGTGCAACCATACGAGCCAGAAATCGAAAAACAATTGTGACAGTTGAGAAGGTTGGGCAATCCTCAACCACAGTAAATATGGATGGAGATGATAATATTATGGATTTGGTTGCGAAAGAGGCAGCCCAGATAAGAGAAAAAGTTGCTCGGGATGCTAAGGAAGTAACTATTAGAGATGCAGAAATTGCATATGAAGAAGAGATGGCTCGGAGATTGGCTCAGAATCAGCCCTTCGTTCTAGACCAGTACGGAAAAATACCACCCGACCAAGGGAGACCATTTGGCGTTTATGCTAGACCGGTCTACAACTTTGAAGTGTGAGACCCCTCCTATTGTAGCCAACAATTTTGAATTGAAGCAAGAGTTACTCCAAACCCTTCAAAACAACTGTGTTTTCAAAGGAAAGATGAACAAAGGTCCAAACAATAATCTAATGGACATCGAGGAGATTATGAACACCTTCCAATATAATGGTGTGTCACAAGATTCAGTTTATCTAAGGGCATTCCCATTCACATGAAAGATCATACAAAGCACTAGTTTAAAATCTTGCCCCAAGGATCAATTAGAATATGGGAGGAGATGACCAGAAAATTTCTTGCTAAGTATTTTTCCTCAGCTAAAATAGGCAAGTATAGAAGGGAAATCCGTAACTTCTGCCAGAACGAGACTGAGATCGGGTTTGAAGCATGGGAGATGTTTAAGGAGATTGTGCCAAAATATCAACATAGTGGATTTGAACTCTGGATGCAACTCCAGGACTTTTGGGATAGTTTGACATCATCCTCACGCAGAACATTGAGCAATGTAGCTGGGGGTCCGTTGATGAAAAAGACTCCAGAGGAGATAGTCACTATTATAGATGAGTTGTTTAAATATGCAAATTAGTGGCCCTCGGAAATTGTTAAAAGAATAAGATCAACTAGTGTTCACCACGTTGATACTAACACATTTGTGCTGGTATAGCTTGATGCCATGTCAAAAGAAATAAGGAAGCTGACCATAGCCTCAGTACATAATGAGCCTCATGCAGCATGTGATATATGTGGAAGAGGACACCCTAATGATGAATGTCAAGCTACCATAGAGTAAGTGAATGCGGTGGGTACTTATAATTTCAATGGAATGGGTAAAAAATACTCCGGGTTTACATGGAGTTCACCTAGGGGCACAGCAAATGCATGGCAATAAAATAACTCCACATTTCAACGAGCTCTAGGCTTCCAAAATCATCAAAGGCCGCAATTTCAGCCTCAATAGCCAATTCAGTCTGGTTTATAAGATTTGATGAAGTCTTTCATTGTCAAGACATATGAGAGACTAGATGCTCATGGTGCAGCTATCAAAGAACTTGGGACAGGTTTGTGAAATTTGGAGAGACAAGTGGGAAAGATTACAACTAAATTATCTGAGAGAATCCCAGGCAGTCTACCAGCTGATACTGAGAAGAATCCCAAAGAAACAGTAAATATTTTGACCTTGAGAAGTGGACAAGTTTTGAAAGATTACACTCTAATTCAAAAAGAAGTTGCGCCTGAAAAAGAGAGTGGGAATGAGCTGAAAATTGAAGATGATAAAAAGACTGAGAAGAAGAAAGGTAAGAAGGGAGCAGAGAAAAAGAAGAACAAGGAAACTTCAAGAAGGGAGGAATTTGATGATGTGAGCAAGCATATATCTACTCTTTCTTTTCCCCAAAAGATCTATAGAGAAAAGCTGGACAAGCAGTTTGAGAGATTTCTAGACATGCTGAGACAGGTTAATGTGAACCTGCCATTCACTAAAGTTCTGTCACAAATGCCATCTTATGCAAAGTTATTGAAGGAGATCCTTACAGAGAAGAAATAGATAAAAGAGACCAAGGTGGTCAAGCTCACAGAGCATTGCAGTGCAATCTTGCAAAACAAACTCCCACAAAAGTGTGAAGATCCAGGGATTTTTACCATACCTTGCTCTTTAGGCACTCTCAATTTTGATAAATCTTTATGTGATTCAGGTGCCTCAATAAATCTAATACCGTTGTCTATGTACATGAAGCTGGAGAATGAGATTGGAGAGATAAGGTCTGCACCAATGTCTATGCAGCTGGCAGACCAAACAACTACAAAACCCGAGGGGATATTATAAGATGTTTTGGTATGGGTCGATAAGTTTATATTTCCTGTAGATTTTATAGTGGTGAATATGGAGGAGAATAAGAAGGTCCTCCTTATCCTAGGAAGACCATTTTTAGCAATGGGTAGAAATATACTGGATATTCATGATAGAAAACTCATTCTTAGAGTGGGTGATAAGACCGTAACTTTTGAGACGAATATGGAAAAAGGGGTGAAACAAGAGAAGCCAGCTACAAGTGTTAAGTGGAAGGTGAAGGGTGTGAAAAACAGGCCCCAATGAATGAAAAAGACAAGTGTGGGGTGTACCCCAAGAAGGTTATAAGAAGTTATCTACATGGATGTGTGCACTAGTTCGGGCACATGGAATGGATCCCGACTTCGATTCAAATCCTGACTAGAGATTCAGGGAAGTTTCCTCTATCTTACACTTTTTAATTATGTGTTATGGGGACATGCCACAACTTAAAATTTGCGGTGGAGCATATTTGTATGTTGTATGTATATTAGTCTTAGTTTTTGCTTTAGTTAGCTTGATTGTTTTTTTCTTTATAGTAGTTAGAAAAAAATTGAAAAGCCATACAAACTTTCAAATTTTCGACTGTTCCCGATGATGGATATTATTCGACAGGTTTCTTGAGGAATTAAAGCCGAAAGAAAAGAGACAAAAAGATTTTCTTTTGTTGGTAGTGTAATAATCCCCCCCTTGGTTTTTCTTTATGTTGCGATTCTATTACAATGGTTTTGTTTGAACTGAGTATAGTTAGTTTTTATTTTTGGTAGAAGTAGGAAACCCCGTGCTATGAGTTTAATTGAAAGCAATATCTCTTGACTTTATTATGCCTTGAGAATAGTGAGTTCTTTAGTTGCGACGCTTAGGCTCGTTTTTTACTCTTGTATAAAGTACCTTAAATTGTATGATCTTAACATTGCTTAACTGTTTTGACTAGAGTGTCTTGATGAGTCCAATTCTGAGTGAGTTATGTTCCTTGTGTGTGTAAGATTTTTGTGTTATTCTATGCATTATATTTGATGTCTAGAACTTGGCCCGTGTGTTTGCAAAGCAAAATAGTAGTTTTATTTAGTCTTGGAGGTGATATAGGCCTTTCTTTATTGAGCAAGTTATATAATTTTACCAACCTAATTGTTATATATCTTAGTTAACCCCTTTTGAGCCTGTAAGTCTATTTCTTGGGCAACCACATTACAAGCCTTACCCATTTATTTGAATTTATCATCTATTTGAACCTATATACCTCTCTTGAGCACTTAAAAATTATTAGGAACTTTGTAAAAGTTGAAGTGCGGGGTGGCTGGTTTGGCTTTCGAGTGGAACTTATGAAATAAGGAGAATGATTCATTGTTTTTGAAAGTGTGAGCCACTTTAATTGAATAAGAAAAAAAAATTAGTTGTATTGTTGTGCAAAATATTTTCTGATAAGTGATAACTCTTGATGTAATTGTGCTTAAAGAAGTAGGGAGTTAATGCATATTGATGTGAAAGTGGAGTATGGTTTGACATAAGTGTGGGGTTTTGAATGTTAAATGTATGTATTAAAGTTCTTAAGGAGCTGTAGTCACTCTTATATCTACATATATCCTACCTATCCTATAGCCTACATTACAACTAGTTTAAAGTCCTACTTGATCCTTGACTGAATGAACTCAATTAGTAGAGTAGTACACTATGGGCAAGCCTATGGTTCATCTTCATGGCACATGAATATCGTTTCTGAGAGTGAGTGATTTCTTTTTATCTTGAGTTCCTAATTGTTCTTGAATTTTATATGTGTGAAACTACTCTCTTTTGTTGTGTGAGGGAACTTGATTCATGAATGAAAGGTAATGTCGTTCACCTCTATGTTAGTGTAAGTGAGTAAGTTGTGAATGATGTGTGGTACTTGTGAGTCAAATATTGAGGCAAGGATGTTACTCTATTGTGCTTAGCCAATTTTAAATATTCTTGGTATGTTGAGTCTTGAGTGTTGTTTATAAGGTCGTGTCTATATAGAGTATGGTTTGATTACTCGAGGACGAGCAATGGTTTAAGTGTGGGGTGTTGATGGTAGCAATAATCTCATGTTTTAGTCAATTAGTACATTCTAATTTATTGCACTTTAATTGAGTTTGAGTATTAATTGCTAGTGTTTTGTACTAATTTTGTGTTTTATGCCTTGTAGGAGTGTTCATATCTATGTAGAGGTTATGAAATGAATTCAAGCTATTCTGGAGCTTTGAAGTCTGAGTAAAAGCTCAAGGATTAAGTGGGGATTGTGATCAAGGATCAACGAATGATAGTGCAATTTAAGAACGAAACGAAGAATCGAGTAGGCATAATGCGCATTGTATAGCAAAATGCACAAAACTTTTCACTCAGAAATCTGTTTAGGCTCCACAAATATAGTTGGAAAGATATTTAAAAGGGATACAACTTTCATGTTTTACATTTTTCAAAATTCCAAACTTCTGCGGTGCGTGGGGCGGTGCATGAATTCCTGCAGTTTGTCAGAAATCAACTCTCTGAACTTCCCCACAAATTCCCCGCATGGCGCATCGCCCCATGAGGCATGCCTGTGCAAATTTGTAGAGTAATTGTACTATTTCGCATATAAAAAGGTGTTTTTGTTTGGACCCAACCCTACTTGGTATATATACACGGAAAAATATTATTTTTGGGACTTTTGACACATCTTAGACCTAAGTATGCCAAGGAGGAGTTAGAAAAGCAAAAACTCAAGGATTTCATCATTCAATTCTCACTTAAGACAAGAATTTGGATTGTTCTATGTTTTCCTTTAACTTAAACATTATTTTGATGAATTACTCCATATCCATGGAGTAGTTCTCTTTAGGGTTGCTGAATTTAGTGTATTGATACTTGTTTGTGGATAATTAACTCTAGTTTTATGTATTGAATTATTTTGGATGTTATAACTGTTGCATCTATATTCACTTGTTCATGAATTGAAGAGAGGCATAACTTGTGATATTGTTGCATTATATTTTGTTTGTTGAAGTCATTAATTCTTCTTAGTAATCAGAAGGGGCTTGTTAAATTGTTGATTAAACTTAATTAGGAGGATAATCGAGAGAGGTTCTCCTACAGACCAATCCATTACGAATTGCTGCATATCTTCACGTGCTTAAAATTGGTTCATCGTGTAAGGTTGATACATAATCGAGAGAGGAGTTTCTACTAAACAATTAAACTAATAACCAAGTGAATTCGAGAGACTCACTTGAACATCAAAAGTGAACTATCTAAAGTTAAATCCAAAACATTTATCTTGCACATATCCTATCAACCATATCTTCTCCCAATTGATAACTTCCTTTGCTTAGCATTGTCATTAGTCGATAGTTTAGACTCTTAGTTAACTTGGTACACCCTATGTTTTTGTACTTAAAAGTGCATCGTAAGTAAAATAATGTATGACCAAAAATGAGTTCATCTTTGGAAGTATATCAAGTAAGTTATCATGTTACCTCAGATGTTATATATATTGAAGATCATGTACAACAAGTATAAAGAGGGTTGGAAGGTTTAGAAGCTAAGTAATTAAAGAAAATAATGTTTCATCGAAAGTCGACAAGTTGGGAATGTATAACATGTACTTTTGGGGTGAGACTAGGGTGCTTAAAATGATAAAAAGGTTATGTTATGAGTTATGTTAGTCGTATGATAGTCATGTGTTATGTTTTGATGCCAAGTGAGTTGTGGAACAAAAGTGGATGAAAGTCATCACAAGTTACGTTCATAGGTTTTACTGAAATTTAGGTCAATTGTAACTGCGATTTTCTCCCAATATACTTAGAGTTACGGGGTCTTCTACCCATTAAACTGAAGATATATTAGTCTATTTTATAACCCATTAAACGATTTGTCAATATGTCATCAGAATAGAGAGGTATATGCATTTTCGCAAGACTGCGCAGGCTGCTAGGTGACAAGTAGGTGTGTCACCTGCTTGCTTAAATGAGAGTCCAAAAATGGACCAGTTTGGGTCGTCCAAAGAGACATTTTAAAGGAATCTTTTGTTCATGTAATACATTGATAATAGGGCACAATAACCAGACATAAACCCCTGCAAACATCCTCCCAAAAATTGAACACAAACCCTATTTAAATTTCTCTCCTTTTCAAGTTGAAGTTAGAGGCGAAACCTTGAGTTTGAAGAACCAGGATAAGAGCTGTGTTATTCAACAAATAAGGTAATTTTACTTCTCTCTTTCATATAATTTTGGCTATGTGTATAAAGCCATTCTAAAATTGTAAGAACTCATGGGACGGTGATCGGAAGCCGTGAGTTCGAGATTTTCACTTGTAACGGACTATTTTGTGGACTCTTTTGTGTTGCTGTTCAGTTGCGTGTTTTACTACTGTTTTATGGAGTTTTGGAGGAGGAATGGATTGGATAAATACCACATAAATGCAGGGTGGTGGGCTGGTCATTCGTCGTAACATTTTCGGGTCTTTTGACACTACTACGATGGTCGTTTTGTGTATGAAGAGATTGGGGTGTATTGGATTGTTTTGTTGTATTTTATGGTGTATATAAGATTGGAAAATAATGTATATATCATGTTATTGTTGTGTTCTTGTGTTGTTGGTGTTATCTTTGATGGGTTTTCAATTTCTTTAACTTATGTTTTGGATGATCTAACAAACTTATTGTAAAGAACCAGATAGGGAAACTGACACATTTGGTACACATTGTTAATGAACGTATTCCAGCCAGAACTCCAGCTAATGTGAATTGCTGCAAGTGTAGAAAATATAGAAATAATATAGGGACTTGATCCCTTGTGTTTCCCTGACAACACTACGAAAGTCAACTAAGCACAGCTGGAAAGTGACTGCTACAGAAACAGTGCACACAATGCAGCAGTTTTGCAGTCACTTGTACTTTGACCAACCAATTGCTTACATCATTCATATGATGCCATCAAAGGCATTTTAGCAAGAGTATTACAACAAAACATCACTTGAATACTTGAGAAGTCACTTCAAGTTTTCAATCCTTCAGAGAAAGTGAACTAAATTCGCAAGAGCCTCAAGAACAAAGTTAAATACTACTACAGACCAGTTCCCAAATCTAATATTTTGTTGTCCTTAGTTGAGTTGTAACTTTGTAATTATTCTTCATTGTAATTCCTAAATTGCTTAGCTAGAAACATTACTTAGGAACCCCTTTGTAAAACCATAAACCCTTTGTGTTTGTGTCGTGACTAGAGTTAGTCATGAGTTGAAGTCTTTGTAATAGGTGTATTGCAAAGTGGCTTGTAATAAGTGTATTACAAGTTAGTCAGGGATTAAGAGTTTAATTTTTAGATTGTATAGGTTGTAATCTAAAAGTTTCTCATAGTGAAGTTGAAATCCTGCCAGTGTAGGTCGTGGTTTTTTATCCCCTTGAGCATGGATTTTTCCACGTAATTCTCCCTGTCTTATTTACTTACTGTTTTATTAGTATTCACAGTGAAAACTCATAGTGGACCTGGTAATCTATAGTTTGGGGGACTCATATAAACTATCAATTGGTATCAGAGCGGGTTTCTCCTATCAGGCTAACACATAGGAAGGATCCTTATGACTGCTCCACTAAATTTTGAAGAAGGTCAATCTACGTATAGACCATCCAGGTTCAATGGGCAATACTATGGGTGGTGGAAGGCAAGAATGCATGATTTTATCATGGCTGAATATTCTGAGTTGTGGGATGTCAAATGTGATGGTCCTTATATCCCAACAAAGGCAGTTGGAGACCTTCCATTGACAATGCCAAAGACCAGAAAAGAATACACTAACCCAAACAGGAAAGCTGCAGAGAAATATTTTCGTGCCAATAAAATTTAGGTGTGTGGAATAGGACCTGATGAATATAATAGAATCTCTGCTTGTGAAACTGCCAAAGAGATATGGGAAGCTTTGCAAATAACACATGAGGGAACCACTCAAGTAAAACAATCTAATATTGATATGCTCACTACTGAGTATGAACTCTTTAGGATGAAAGACGATGAATCTATTCAAGATATGCACACAAGATTCACCTCTATCATAAATGAGCTACACTCACTTGGTGAAATCATTCCTAGGAACAAGCTAGTGGGGAAAATTCTTAGTATCCTGCCCAGTTCTTAGGAAAGCAAGGTGAATGCTATTACTGAAGCAAAGGACCTGCAGGAGCTGACCATAAACGAGTTGGTTGGAAATTTGAATACCTACGAGATGAAGAGGAAGATAGACAGTGAAAGAAGAGAACCAAAGAAAGAAAAAAACCTGGTACTCAAAGCTGAAAGCAATGACTCGAGCGAGGAGGACAGTGACATGGCTTACATAACCAAAAGGTTTAAGAAGATGGTCAGAAGAAATGTAGGAATACTAAAAAGGGGCAACTCCAGCAAACCAAAGAACTTTGATCTATGCTACAAGTGTGGAAATCCAGGGCACTTCATCAAAGATTGTCCTTTCCTGAAGCAAGAACACTCCAAGTACAACCTTGAGAAAGTAGCCAAGAGGAACCCGGTTCCTGACAAGCACTTCAAAAGGAAGAGGTCCGCTGACAATGTGGTGAAACAGGCTCTTGCAGCATGGGGAGATTCCTCTAGTGAGTCTGAAGATGAAACAGATGCAAGTGACAACTCCATGATGGCAGTTGAAAGTGAGAAAAATGAATATGATTCAATATTTGCTTTGATGTCCCAATTAGATGACGATGAAGACAATGAAAACAATGAGGTAAATTTGAAGTATGTTCAGAGAAATATGAAATTCTACTCTCCTAAGAAACTCATGTCTTTAGCTAGTGTATTGATTGATGCCTATCATAGTCTTGTGGAGGATAAGTATGCCTTGACCTTAGAGCTAGGAGAAGCTGAACAAACTAGAGATGATCTGGTGGTGTATGTAGTTGATCTAAAGGAAACTTTTTGTGAGTTGGAGAAAGAAAAAATTGTTTTAACCGAAAAAATTGCTAACATACAACATGAAAGAGATGACTTTGTGGTTGTAGCTGTTGACTATAATAAAACCATTGAGAACTTCAGTAAAGAAAAAGAGGCTTTAGTGAAGAGAGTGACTGAGATTAAGGAAGAAAAAGATGATCTCTTGGTAGTAATTGCAGACCTGAGGGAAACAATAGAGGGATTAAGAACTGAGTATAAACCTGGAAATTCTTGAAAAGGAAAAGAGGTAGCCAGTGAGGCACATATTAGGCTTGAAAATGAGTTAAAGGCTGTGAGAACTAGCTTGTATGTTGAAACTGAGAAAAACAAGCATCTCCAAACTGAACTGGAAAGAGTAAAAAATGATCTTGAAAAGTCCATAAAGTGGACCTGGTCCTCAGAAGCTATCACTGCCATGTATGTTAATAATGGTGGAAACGGACAGGGAATAGGGTTCCAAAGGTAGAAAATCCCTTACAACCCCCATAGCAAGTATGTTACTATATTAGATAACTGGCTGTGTACCCACTGTGGGAATAACGAGCATTTCAAGGAAAATTATCAAGCTAGGGTCTAGTCTATTTATAAAAATAAAGTGTTTGTTGAAAATTTAACTACTAAAAAGGGACCAAGTGCCACCCATAAAAAATGCATATTACATGCATGGACTAAGAGAGCTCTTATTCATCCTCTTGCCTAATACAAGGGCCCAAACTTATTTGGGTTCCTAAAACTAACTCTTGATTTCCTTGTGCAGGGAACAGTGAACGGAAGCAGTCAACAATGGTTCATGGATAGTGGATGCTCAAAAAAGGGAGTGTATCCTTTGGCAATGGGAAAAAGGGGTGCATTCTTGGAGTTGGAAAATTTGGGAAATCACTCACTCACTCTATTGAGAATGTATACTATGTTAATGGTCTTAAGTATAGTCTCTTGAGTGTCTCTCAGATCTGTGATAAAGGAAACAAGGTGGAGTTCTTGTCCAAGATATGTACAGTTACTAATCTGGTAACTGGTGAAGTGATACTTGTGGCCAATAGATACAAGAACATCTATGTTGCTGATTTCGAGTATATACAAAGTGGTGATCTGAGTTGTCTAAAGTTGTTGATGATGATGTTGAACTCTGGCACAGAAGATTGGGGCACACAAGCTTCGCTCTTCTGAATAAACTAATTTAGAAGGGCCTGGTCTGTGGTCTGCCCGTGTCAAAGTTCAAAGTACAGAAAGTGTGTGATGTCTGTGCTAGAGGAAAGCATGTGAAGTCATCTTTTAAGCCTAAAAAGGATATCAGCAACTCACAACCACTCGATCTTCTTCATATGGATTTGTGTGGCCCAATGAGAGTGCAAAACATGGGAGGAAAAAGATACATCTTTGTGATAGTGGATGACTACTCCAGATTTACATGGACTCTATTTCTTAGAACAAAAGATGAACCCTTTGAGGTATTTGTGGCTATTATGAAGAAAATCCAGGTGAAGATGGTGTCTAGAGTAGCATGTATCAGATCAGATCATAGAACAGAATTTGACAATGCTAAATTTGATGAGTTCTGTAATGAAAATGGCATTACCACAACTTCTTTACCCCAAGTGTAGACATGTGATTTTTAACCCTCCCCAAAATTTCACCCATTTTAGCATGTAAATATTTAGTTTAGGCCTAATATTGCTATTTCAGCTAATTTTGACGCTTTTACTTTATTTCGTCACAAAAATGAAAATTACAAAAAATATTTTAGTTTACGTATTTTTCGTAAATTTAAATAAAAAATATACAAAAATAGTACCTTATATTTATTTTTATATAATCTTGAAAACACAAAAAAATAGTTCTATGTTTTATAGTTTAGTTCAATTAATTAAAATTAGTTTTATATTTTTATATTATAATTGTACATAATTTTAGAAGGAGGAATTAGTTTTAGGTTGGTTTATCCCGTCTTTATAAATCTAGTAGTCCATTTTTCTAGTCTTGGCCCAATTACCTAGCCCATCATTCCTAGGCCCATACCCATAACCTAATCCCTACTCCAATATAATAGTACTTAACACCTAAATATAGGGACACCAAAAAAAGGCCTAAAAATCTACAGAAAGAGCGCCGCAAATCAGAACCCACACCCCTGACTTCACCTTCTTCAACCATTAACACACCCATTGTCAACCCCCTGTCTAGATTTCCCTCTGTCTCTCCCTCGTTCTTTAAGAGAGAACGCCGATGGGCAGTAAATCGGCGATTTCGTCGGCTAAATTTTGACCACCCAACGCCTCACCCCTACTTTAAAGATAAGCTGAACCCTAGAGAGGCTTGAGAGATTAAAAAGAAACGCAAAAAATGTGAAGAGAGGACGAAACAATAGTGAAACAAGGAGCAAACTAATTTTTTCCTTCCTTAATACGCATAGACGGTTTGAAGTTAGAGCAAGGAAATTTCTGGTTATGTTTTGTCGATTGTAATGTCATGGGCAGCTTTCCAGCCATGTCCCATGACCCCTTGGGCGCGCCCCGTGGCGTCCTAGCAAGCCTTCCAATGCCTAGCGCCACTGACGGCCCCGTGGTCTTGGCCGCGCCAAGTGACAAGCGCGCATGTGCCTCTGTCGCCCTACCGATATCCCTCGCCAGCGCCCAACCGCAGGCAGATTCCAACAGCGCCGCGCGCGCAGACAACGCCGCGCGCGCAGACCCTGATGCCAAAGACTATGCTGCCGACAACGGACCTGTTTTCTGCCTTATAGCAAACTAAGTCTTTTTCATTGTAAATATAGAGTAGTTTTATTCCATGTACTTCCATTATGTTTCTCTAGCTTAATCAAGTCTAGTCTTGTAGCTTTGGATTATTTTTTTTAAGCATTATTAGGGGGGATCAAGCAATCAAACTTTCTAGCAAGCAAACAATTCTCTGTACTGGTGTCTCTCCCCCTCGACACCGCGTTGCCTTTCTGTAATAGCTTTCATTAATGCAATCAAGCTTTCTTTCATTCTCAATTCTCATTCCTATTCTCTCAATTGCTCTTGACATTGGTTTTCCCGTACGGCACTGACAATCTAGTCTAGCGTACAGAGGGGACCTCAGTTGGCGGACAACAACTGCATTGACATCAGTTTCTTAGCCTTACATCGCCCTTCCAAGGAATCTCAGGAAGGCGCCGCGTAACAGTTGGTATCAGAGCTTAGGCTCGACATCGGACGAGGGAACGCATTGCCATTACCACCATTTCTGACCATGGTATATCATGGGGACCGCATTGCGGCCCTTGAACAGACGGTTGACGGATTACTACCCATCATGGATACGGTGCCTGAACTAAGAACCAGCCTAGGGCAAAGGTTGGATGACCTGGACCGCAGGGTGCTCCAGGCCAAAGTTGACATAGAAAACATCAGTCGTGACTCCGAGGGAGATCGGCAAAGGGCAGCCACAGAGGAAGCCGAAATTTTTGGCAAATTCGAGGGACTCCAACAGGAGCGTGCCGAGGATTTAGCTTACAGGGCACAAGAGGCAGACAGGGTGACTGCCATGCAACAAACTATTGATGACTTGACAGACAAGCTCAATGTTGTCAATGCTGCTTTACAGGGCCTACTGCGAGGCGGTGGAAACCAGATCGGGGGCGCTGCAAACCCCACTTCCGCGACACAAAAACTGAAAATTCCTGAGCCAAAGCCATATAGTGGAGCTAGGAATGCCAAGGAAGTGGAGAACTTCATCTTTGATGTCGAACAATATTTCGATGCTGTTGGGGGCCTAGAAGAAGCTAAGAAGGTAGCAACTGCTGCCATGTATCTTCAGGGTGATGCTAAACTCTGGTGGCGGGTGAAATACGAAGCCATCAAGGCCGGTGAAGATGCTCTCGAAACATGGGCAGAACTGAAGGCAGCCATCCGCCTAACAGTTCTTCCCCGAAAATGTTGAATACAATTCAAGGAGAAAGCTACGGGAGCTCCGCCAGACCAAATCTGTGCGGGACTACGTGCGGGAATTCTCCGCGCTCATGCTAAGCATACGCGACATGGGGGACAAAGACAAGCTCTTCACTTTCCTAGAAGGGCTGAAACCTTATGCCCGTATGGAGCTACAAAGACAACGGGTAGATACCCTGCCCAAGGCGATCCAAGCAGCTGAATGCCTTAGGGACTATTAAATGGAAGCTCGGAAGGATAGGCCTCAACCGCCTGCCCGAGCGGGATTCAAAGGGGGCCAGTCTAGCAATGGTGGCCCTAGCAGAAGTGGGGGAGATTGGAGCTCAACCAAACCTAAGGCTCCCTCCACAGGCAGCAACAGTGCTGCGTCTAACAACAATGATTGGGGGAGGAAGCCCCCTTCAGGATGCCGTCATTGCGGCGGACCATATTGGAACAATGAGTGCCCACATGCACAGATGAACGCCCATCAGACTTTTGATGATGGGACAGATGACGATTCAGACAATGCGGATCAGACTGAACCAATAGGTGCTTTCAATGCAATTGTTGGCTCCATTTATGAGGCATTAGCAGAGACTAGTGCTGGTATCCGTAAGAAGAAGGACCCATGTCCAGTCACAAAGAAAGGGAAAAAGAAGGCGGATGATGAGACTCCTCTTAAGCACGAGAGGACCTTAATGTTCGTTGAGATGAAGGTGAATGGCAAGCCCATTCGGGCCATGGTAGACACGGGTGCTACCCACAACTACTTAGACTCGACTCAGGTGGAGCGCCTTGGTCTAGTTGTAGGGAAAGGTAGAGGCCGTGTCAAAGCTATCAACTCACCTCCCCAGCCAGTGGGTGGAATAGCCAAAGAAGTACCGATGAAGCTTGGCCCTTACGAAGGAAAATTCAACCTGCGCATGGTGATCATAGATGACTTCAAGTTGATAGTTGGATTGGAATTCCTGAGGCAAACCAACACCATGCATGTACCGTATGCTGACATGTTACTGATGATGGGAGCAAACGGGACCAAGCCCTACATTATCCCGTGCATGCCTATGAAGATGGCCGTTGAAAACATCTCGGCCTTGCAGTTGAAGAAGGGGGTCAAAAGAAATGAACCCACGTTCCTGGCAACCCTCTGCATCGAAGATGTAGAATGCTCCTCGGGTCCCATTCCTGAACCCGTGAAGGAGCTACTACTAGAGTTTGAAGATGTCATGCCACAAGACATGGCAAAGCGACTACCGCCTAGGCGCACTGTGGACCATGAAATTGAGCTGGTGCCGGGCGCGAAGCCACCTGCCCGGGCGCGAAGCCACCTGCCCGGGCGCCTTACAAAATGTCACAACCCGAACTCACCGAGCTTTGGAGACAATTGACGGAAATGCTAGACACAGGGATTATCATGCCCTCCAAATCCCCATACGGGTCCCCTGTGCTATTCCAAAAGAAACATGATGGTAGTCTACGACTTTGTGTGGACTATCGGGCTCTAAACAAAATTACTGTGAAGAACAAGTACCCTATTCCGCTAATGGCAGACTTGCTCGATAGACTGGGTGGTGCGACGGTGTTCACCAAAATAGACATGAAGACAGGTTATTAGCAAGTTCGGATTGCATAGGATGATGAGCACAAGATGACCTGTGTGACAAGATATGGGTTGTACGATTTCCTGGTTATGACATTCTGCTTGACTAACGCCCCAGCTACATTTTGCACTTTGATGAACCAAGTCTTCCGAGAGTACATTGATGAATTCGTGGTGGTCTACTTGGATGACATTGTGGTATATAGCCAAACATTTGAGGAACACCTGATGCACTTGCGGAAGGTCCTAGCTCGATTGCGGGAGCATGAACTATATGCGAAGCTATCTAAGTGCTCCTTTGCTCAAAAGCAAATTGACTTCCTTGGACATGTAATCAAGGAAGGGCGGATCAAGATGGACCAGCAGAAGATTCAGGCAATCACAGATTGGCCGCCACCTAAGGATATCCACGCCTTGAGGGCGTTCCTTGGTCTATGCAATTTCTATCGGCGATTCGTGAAAAACTACTCCCTCATTGCAGTACCATTGACAGAACTCCTCAAGAAGGTCACGCCTTAGGAATGGGGACCCAAGAGAGCGGAGGCCTTCAACGCATTGAAAGCGGCTATGTCTAGTAGCCCCATCTTGGCCCTTCCTGATCTGGCCAAGCCGTTCGAAGTACAAACAGATGCATCTGACTATGCCCTCGGTGGCGTCCTGCTACAAGAAGGGCATCCTATAGCGTACGAGAGTCGGAAGCTGAAAGATGCAGAGCGGCGCTATGCCGCCCATGAGAAAGAATTATTGGCTGTCGTCCACTGCTTGCGCCTCTAGAGGCACTATCTGCTGGGGACCCCGTTCGTGGTCAAGACAGACAACACAGTTGTTAGCCATTTCATGACCCAGCCGAAGTTGAATGGTCGACAGGCCAGGTGGCAGGAACTCCTAGCTGAATTCCACTTCAACCTGGAGTACCGAAGTGGGAAGACCAATCATGTTGCTGATGCGCTCAATCGGAGAGCTGATGTAGCATCGGTGTGCTTACTCGCCACCCTAAGGGGGAGCGAAGTAGCCACCTCCATCAAGGACCAGATACAAGATCTACTCATCAAAGACCCTACTGCACAGTATTTGGTTGATTTGGTAGGACAAGGCAAGACTCGCCAGTTCTACATGGAAGATGGTTTTCTGAAAGTGAAAGGGAACCGACTTTATGTTCCTAAAGGAGGAGATTTACGAAGGACTCTTCTGGCGGAATGTCATGATACTCTGTGGGCCGGCCATCCCGGTGAAGAACGCACCATGGCGTTACTTCGCCGTGCATATTATTGGCCTCAAATGGCCAATGACGTTGCTCAGTATGTGAAGACTTGTCTAGTATGCCAGAAGGACAAGTCAGACCGCTTAACACAGGTGGGACTCTTGGAACCACTAGTTGTCCCAAAGAGACCTTGGGAAAGTGTTTCCCTGTATTTCATCACCGGATTGCCCAAGGTCGGAGATCTAACAACTATCTTGGTTGTGGTAGATCGGTTTTCCAAATATGCTACCTTTATTGCTGCCCCACAATATATATCAGCAGAAGATACAGCTCGACTCTTCTTCTTTCATGTCGTCAAATATTGGGGCCCACCCAAAGACATTGTTAGTGATCGTGACTCACGCTTCACTAGCAACTTTTGGACCCAACTCTTTAAGTGCCTTGGGTCGAAGCTGAGTCACAGCTCAAGTTTTCATCCGCAATCTGATGGCCAGACGGAGCGGTTCAATGGTATGTTGGAGGAATATCTCCGTCATTTTGTAACCGGATCGCAGAAGAATTGGGTGAAGCTTCTGGATGCTGCTCAACTATGTTTCAATTCATAAAAGAGCTCTAGTACAAACAAAAGCGCTTTTGAAATTGTTACCGGACAACAACCGCTACTCGCACACACAGTAAACGTACCAAATATGTCTAAATCTCCTCGAGCTGCTAGCTTCTCTAAAGAGTGGAAGAAAAATTTGGAGATAGTGCGGAGCTATCTTGTCAAGGCTCAAAAGCGGATGAAGAGGCATGCTGATCAGAATCGTCGCTTTGTTGAATACCAAGTAGGAGACAAAGTGATGGTCAAAATTCCGAAGCGTTACTTATTTGGCGGGGTCCATGACCCTCGCTTATTGCAAAAATATATCGGACCCTTGTCCATTGAAAGGCGTATTGGGAAAGTTTCATACCGGGTGGATACCCCAGCTTGGTGGAAAATTCATCATGTCTTCCATGTTAGCCTCCTGAAACCTTTTCGAGAAGATACGGAGGATCCTTCAAGGAGCCAGCTCACAATACCCAGTATTCGAGGGACCAATTCAACCGGGAAAAGGCGTGTTGAAGCTATCCTTGATGATAGAGTGATTCATGCCTCAAGGAAAGACCACCAAGAGTTCTTGGTGAAATGGCAGGGCTGTGATGCAGAGGAGAACACTTGGGAGAGGGGAACAAACCTCAAAGCCTACAAGAGCCTAATTGAAGATTATCTTGCAAGTAAGGCGCCGAGGACGTCGCCAACTCAGGTGGGGGAGAATGTCATGGGCGGCTTTCCAGCGGTGCCCCATGACCCCTTGGGCGCGGCCCGTGACGTCCTAGGAAGCCTTCCAATGCCTAGCGCCACGGATGGCCCGTGGTCTTGGCCGCGCCAAGTGACAAGCTCGCATGTGCCTCTATCGCCCCACCGATATCCCTCGCCAGCGCCCAACCGCAGGCAGATGCCAACAGCGCCGTGCGCGCAGACAACGCCGTGCGCGCAGACCCTGATGCCAAAGACTATGCTGCCGACAACTGACCTGTTTTCTCCCTTATAGCAAACTAAGTCTTTTTCATTGTAAATATAGAGTAGTTTTATTCCATGTACTTCCATTATGTTTCTCTAGTTTAATCAAGTCTAGTCTTGTAGCTTTGGATTATTTTTTTAAGCATTATTAGGGGGATCAAGCAATCAAACTTTCTAGCAAGCAAACAATTCTCTGTACTGGTGTCTCTCCCCCTCGACACCGCGTTGCCTTTCTGTAATAGCTTTCATTAATGAAATCAAGCTTTCTTTTATTCTCAATTCTCATTCCTGTTCTCTCAATTGCTCTTGACATTGGTTTTCCCGTACGGCACTGACAATCTAGTCTAGCGTACGGAGGGGACCTCAGTTGGCGGACAGCAACTGCACTGACATCAGTTTCTTAGCCTTACGTCACCCTTCCAAAGAATCTCAGGAAGGCGCCGCGTAACAGTAATTATGCTGGAAATATCTTGTTGCTATGGAGTCTAATTGAAGTGGGGATCGTCGCTCGAGGTTCAGGTTCAAAGTTTTCTGTCCGGGTTTCACTGAATCTATGGTAGCTCGTTTGTTTTGTCGCTGCGTGTGTCTGTTTGAGTTTGGATTTTTGTTAATGGCATTCCATTTGTCCGTGTGTTCGATCAGAAGTTAATTATAAAGAGTTTATCCGTCGAGGTTCGATTTGAAATCGTTGTTCTTTTTTCTTTGAGGTTTGAGTTTCAATCCTTTCATATACCTATGCTATTTAAGTCTATTTACGATGCTCTGTTTATAGTGCTAATGGTGGTGATAAGAATAATATTAGCCTATGATTTAATCATGTTTGTTTATTGTTTGAGATTTGTGAATCACTGTTGCATATTTGGTTTAGATGCGTTCATGAGAATTCATCCTTGCTATTTTGAGTAGTTCATGAGTATTGTGTAAGCTCTGTTTTAGGATTTGAAAGTCTTTCTTTTAACTTCAGTTTCTTGTGCCTCGCAGTAGTCTGGCATCTCACTCTTAAATTTTCAAATTCTTGTATGGTTAAAAGAGGTAAATATTCTCCTTCATCAATTTAGAAATTAAAAGTGTTTGAATAAGCAGTTTAAGTAATTGTTTGGTCTGGTGTTATTAATGTTAATTGGAATATACTAGCATCCTGTGGATATGACTATTAAGATATCATGTTCGTTGTTAGTTCTAAGTTAGACCTGCGTTCTCTTTCTGTTAAATCTAAAATGTTAAGTGGAGTGATTTGTGATCCATCAAATGGGTCAGTGTATTTCACTACCTTCTCATGCTTGACTATGTGCACTCTTTGCAGTTATCGTATGCATTGGTGTTAATATTATGATCTGGCAGAACACAATAATGAAAAGTGAGGTGTTTCGCATTTTGTTTATTGAAAATAAGTTGAGCTGAGGTGTGCCTCACATTTTAAGGAACACTTGTAGTGTGCTTTTGGCGCGTTATAATAAAATTATCATTGCTACGGGTACGGTTCCCGTGATGTAGTTGTGATACACCTTTCCTAAATTCAGGTCCAAAGACGTGTTTTAGATGACTTTGAAATCTTCCTTAAAATATTTAAAAGTGGTTTAAAGCTAAAATCCACATAGGTTTAAAAGTGTATTATGAATCAGATAATAGGCCAATAACAACAAATGAGCGATCGTGCTAGAACCACGGAATCCGGGAATGCCTAACACCTTCTCCCGGGTTAACAAAATTCCTTACCCGAATTTCTGTGTTCGCGGACTATAAAATAGAGTCAATCTTTTCCTCGATTCGGGATTCGAACCGGTGACTTGGGACACCATAAAATTATTCCAAGTGGCGACTCTGAATCTTTAAATAAATAAATTCCGTTTCGATTGTCACTTTAAGTTGAAAAAAAACTCCCTTATATACCCATTCCCGGGGGGTAGGTAAAAAGGAGGTGTGACAGCTCTGGCGACTGTGCTGGGTATCGAACCCAGAATCTCTAGTTCAGGGTTGAGAATTCGAGCTTAGAATAACTATTATACTTGGCTTTTATCTATTTTCTGATTTTTTGCGTGTTTGAGCCTAATGTGCGAAATACCGCTTTAATATTGCTTGAACTGTATATAAACTGTTACAAAAACCCACTTCTCTCTGAGTCTTCTTAATCATCTGGGAAGTGTGCACTTCATGTGACTTCTTTTCTGTTAGAGTCATATCCTAATTTTAGAACGAGGTTCGGACAAGTTGCAAAGCCGGTGAAGCTTCTGTATTTCCGGTACGCTGCATCCCCTTCGGCTCGAGCTGTCCGCTCGGGTAAGCCAGGTCTAGAACAATACACCCAGATTTTAAACCTAGAATAGCATAGCCTCATGGCGGATCCCTAGTAGGAACGCTTGTTTGCATCACGTGCATTTGAATTTGGGGACTCAACACATGGGTTGGGTCCGTCTAGGACAGGTGTATACAAATTAAAAGACCATCCTGATACATCTTACATGCTACTTGTGTATATGTCTATTTCGGCTTGCATGTTGACTGGCTTCTAGAATAGGGAAAGAAAATTCTGAAAATCTGCCAAAATTCTGAAAAAAAAGTCATTTCAAAATGAGCCAAAATTTTCAAGTGTCATGTTTTCCTGTTCCGTCAAAACGGTAGAACTACGCGGGTCGGATTCTCACCGGATGTGAGATACATAGGCAAACCTCATCGGTTCCGGCTTCCAATTTTCAAAAAATCCAAAAAAATTCTTTTACTTCCTTCTTTAGAATTTTTTTTCTTTGAGACCCCAATTTTTAAAAAATACAAAAAATATTTTCTTTTTGTTGCTTCTCAAAATCAAAAAATACAAAAATATTTTTATTCTTCTTTCGAAAATTGAAAAGAAAATCCAAGCTTCAAAAATACTTTCCTTTTCTTTAGAAGTATTTCTTTCCTAACCTCAGAATAAAAATCCATAAATGATAAAATATTTTTCTTTCTTCTTTAGAAGTTTTTCTATAAATATTCCAAAAAAATAAATAATAAAAGTTAAAATTCAAAAAAAAAAAAAAAAAAAAATCTTTTTTCTTTAGAAGTCTTTCTTTGCAAGAATGCTAAAGGAAAATCAAAATCCAAAAATATTCTCTTTCTTCTTTATAAGTCTTTCCTTTGAAAAAAAAGTAAAAAAGAAAAGAAAATTCGAAATCCAGAAAAACATAAATTTAGTTTTTTTCCTTTATTCCTAATCTTCCCGAACTACCCAAGATCTGATTTATGTTTCCACATAATACATAGGCAACCCATATCAGGTTCGATCACCATTAAAAAGAAATGAAAAAATATTGATAATAATAAGGACTAACTGAGTCCATTCTAACATATTTTGTTTTGAATTATGAAGAAAGTTGAGGTGGGGTTTGTGGTAAGTTGGAAACACAAGATCTAGGGAAAACTGATAACTGACATCGAAGATGTTACAAGTGCTCAAGAGACTCAGGGTCAGAGGGTTCAACAAGAGTCTACTGTGTTTGAAAAAATAGAATACTGAAACAGCAAATGACCGAAATGTGTCAAGCGTGGGCCAGTGGTCGAGGACAGCCTCGTCATGAGTCACAATCTGCTACACAGCAAGAGCAGTACCACTCTCCTGAGTACCACTCGTACTCGTTTGATCTTCCTGCAAATATTAAGAAGCCTGCCCGAAAGATGGTACAGGAAGAAATGATCCAAAGAGTGAAAAGCTTAGAACAACGGTTGAAAAACATGCAAGGGTTGGCAGGTCAAAAGTGTGTTGCCTTCAAAGATCTATGTATGTTCCCCATTGTCCACTTGCCGAGATCCCATAGCCCACCTGAAAAGGTATTGCAATCAACTGAGAGGTGTGGGAAGAAATGAAGAATTGTTGATGGCTTATTTCGGGGAAAGTCTTACGAGAGTAGCCTCCGAATGGTTTATGGATCAAGACACGTCTCGCTGGTATGTCTGGGATGACATGGCACAGGCCTTTGTCAAACAGTTCCAATACAACATTGACATTTCCCCAGACCACATTTCCCTTTCAAACTTGACGAAGAAACCAACTGAAAGTTTCAGGGAATATGCCATTAAATGGAGAGAGCAATCGGCCAGAGTTGAGCCACCCATGGATGAGCACGAGTTAATCACTGTCTTCCTTCAGGCTCAAGAGCCAGATTATTTTCAAAACATGATGTCCGCAGTGGGTAAATCTTTCTCGGAAGCAATCAAAATGGGGGAAATTATTAAGAATGGTCTTAAGACAATCAAAATTATAAGTCAAGCAATTCTCAAAGCCGCAACTCAGGTTGTCCCGATTGAATCCGATAATTTCAGTAGCACGAATGAGAAGGATGAAGAAATCATGATGACAACAAGTTCGAGAAGATGTCCCAGGAAAACACCTCGAAGGTATGCGCAGCCTCATCAGGTTTCCCATGACTCCCCTGAGCATTGCTATCCCCCTCAGAACCCTCAATATTCTGTTGCTACACCTCAGTATGTTGCCCGGCCACCAAGACACCCCAGAAGGCGAGCACCAGCATCGCAAAATCTCCACCAGCCTCCACAAAATTTTCAAATGCCTTATAACCCACATCCAAGCCAGGGTATAGAAGGGAACAAAGGCTGAAAGATAATTTTACACCAATAGGAGAGTCCGATGCAAGCTTAATTGAGAAATTAAAGCAGTATGACATGATTGCACCTATTCCTCCAAATCATGTGGACCCCCGTACAAGAAGCTTTGATCCTTCTAAAAGGTGTGAATAGCATTCCAATGCCCAGGGGCACAATGTTGAAAGCTGTCGGGATTTGAAAAGAGAAATAGAAGGATGATCCAGGAAAACCTGATTGTGATCCAAGACAGTGACACCCAGAATGTCGCGCAGAATCCTTTACATGCACATCATGATGCACACTTTGTGGGGATGATGCCTGGTGACATGGAGTATGAGAATCCTCTGGGGAACTTGCTAACTTAAGTTAATGATGTTGAAATTGGAGAAGGCTCTGTTGATTCTGATAAGCAAATTTGTGGCTAAATGCCAAGCCTAGCAATTGAAAAGTCATTCCCTCCTCACCAGGAAGGAATCTTGGTAGCTTGTTTTGATGTTTTTTCTATTATCTGGGTTATTTCAGGGTTGTGGTCTAGATTTTATTTGTTTTATTGAGTCAAACCCTTCTTTCCCCCCATTCTGTTTGTGTGAGTCTTGTATGTCTGTTCTGTTGCTATTTTTATTATTCAGGTTATTTTAGGGTTGTAACTCGTATTTTAGGTTGCTTGTTTAGTTGTAAAATCCTTTCATCCTTTACTCAATAAAATACAGTTTGTCCTTTTGTGTCATTCTATTCCTATTTCTTTTCTCGCTAGTTCTAATGACATGACATGCATGCAGAAATTTGGCCAGATCTTAGGAACTAATTTAATCTGGAATTCGATAACTAAAAAAATACTTTTGAGGATGAATAAAGAGTTGGAATACTTTGAAACTAAGGTCGAGTAAAATTCACATTCAAATCATTGTGAAGATCGGGCTTGAGGATGTTTAATCAATTGATGTTTGTTGGAAAGTTTATCACTAAGGGATGAAAAAATGTCTTGTGACCATGGAACACCAAGAAGACAGACATGTTCGTCAATGCTGTGATCGCGAAAAGATACCATGTTTGATGTTCTTTAGGTTGGGAGACCTTTTTTATGCTACCCAAATACTTTATATCCTTTGCTACCTCTTTTGAGCCTATGTTATTTTTCTTTGACTACCCTCTTTTGGAATCAAGTTTAGAGTCAAAAAACAAAAAACAAATTCATGGCCCAAGAGTACAAACTAGGGCAATTCTTAGAAAGTTCAGAAAAAAAAAGAATTGTCAAAGGTCCATGCCCTAAAAAATAGAAGTTGGGGTAAACAAAAAAAAAGAAAAGAAAAACAAAAAGAGAAAAAAAAAAGAAAAAGGAAAAGAGAAACAAAAAGAAAGATGAAAAATAGTTTAGATTAGATGTTTGAACTATGTTAGACCTGATCCCTTTAAAAAAAGGATACGTAGGCAGCCTCACGGTTCGGTCCAACCAAATAAGAATTTAGAAGAAAAAGAAAAAAAAAATAGAAAAAATAGAAAAATCCAAAAATCCCCAGCATCTGAAACTGGGGCAGAGATTTTATTTCACCTTTGGAAGAGTCGATTCCAAGAGTTGTAAGTCCACAACCCCCTTTACTTTGAGTTTATTTTGAGCCTTCATGACGTCCTTTCTTTCTAACCCTATCCAAAATCCTTCCAAATAAAGACCTCCCGATATGCCTTCAAGAATGCCAAGAGAAGCATGCAATGAGCAACGGTTGTCACATGACGTAGAACACCGTCGAGTTTCTTGCAAAAAGGGAAAGAAAAAGAAAAGAAAAATGAGAGAGTCTTATTAGTGAAAACCCTCACGGGCATTGTAAGACGACGGTGAGCAGAGATGAATAAATGAGAGAGACTTGTTGGTGAAAACCCCTCGGGGCACCCCAAGTCGAAAGTGAGTCGCGAAGCTGATGCAAAGAATTGGTACGAACAAGCCCGACTTCAAAGCTCATAAGAATGGCAAAAGGGAAGATTGGATTAGTTTGATAGATCAAGCCGTTGAGTCCAAAATGCATGTCATGACCATTAAGGCTAGTTATTGGAAAAAAAAGAAACTCTTCCTTATGTCCTTCCGACAGGGGGAATTTCTTGTTAATATTGTTTCTTTATAGCATTGTGTCCTTCCCTCTGAGTCAGTCCTTGTCAAAATAAGCAAGAAAATATTTCAAAATCTGCTACCAGCTTTTCAGTTGCACAAAGTAAATTTGGCCAGTACACTCGGTTGTTACTGTCAATATACCTTGAGGATTCATACAAAGGCTTCCCCAAAAGACTCTAGTCAGCCTACTTGGCGCAAGCAAAGATAACTGCTGATTCTTTTTGACAAACAAATTGCTCAAAAGCAGGAAGTCATTCAAGATATCAGAAAAGGTCACCTAAGCAAAGATCTCCAGTTGGGATAAGGCTGTTTGAGGTGCAAATACAAACGGTACTAGGTGTGAAACAATCAAAGTTGGTGCAGAACAAAAGTCTCTTGAGACCGACTCAGGCTGATCGAGCAAAAGTCAAGCTACTCAAGACTCAACGCCACAAACCGACCATCACTTTCAAAACTGACAAAATTTTCTTTGTTTGAAACAGGAACAAAGCAGTGCAAGGAAAGAGGTTCCAAAAAAAAGAGAAAAAAAATAAAGAAGGGAAAAGAAAAGAGGAAAAAAAAGAAAGAGAAAAAATAGAAAAAAAAGACATAGAAAAGAAGAGAAGAGGTGACGAAGGGAAATTTCTCAAATTTTTGCCTTTATTTGTCTTGTTAATATGCATAAAATCATGCCATTGCTCTTTACAGTTTCCTCCTAGGGTAATATGTCCTAGTCTAATGGATTTCCTTCCAATAAAAATCTTAGTCTGATGAATCTTTCTCCTAAGATAAGAAAACCTAGTTTGATGAACTTTCTCCTAGGATAAACATCTTAGTCAGATGAATCTTTCTCCTAAGATACAAATAAAAAATCTTAGTCTGATGAATTTTTCTCCTAAGATAGAAGACCTAGTCTGATGAACTTTCTCCTAGGATAAAAGTCTTACTCTAATGAATCTTTTGCCTAAGATACCAAAAAAAGGAGACCTAGTCTGATGAATTTTCTCCTAGGATCAAAGTCTTAGTCTGATGAATCTTTCTCCTAAGATAGACAACCTATTCTGATGAATTTTCTCATAGGATCAAAATCTTAGTCTGATGAATTTTTCTCCTAAGATAGAAAACCTAGTCTGATGAACTTTCTCCTAGGATCAAAATCATAGTCTGATGAATTTTTCTCCTAAGATAGAAGACCTATTCTGATGAACTTTCTCCTAGGATAAAAATCTTATTCTGATGAATTTTTCTCCTAAGATAGAAGACCTAGTCTGATGAACTTTCTCCTAAGATAGATGTCTTAGTCTGATGAATTTTTCTCCTAAGATAGAAAACCTAGTCTGATGAATTTTCTCCTAGGATCAAAATCTTAGTATGCTGAATTTTCTCCTAGGATAAACGTCTTAGTCGGATGGATCTTTCTCCTAAGATACCAAAAAAAACAAAAAAAAAAGAGAAAAAGGACCTAGTCTGATGAACGTTTTCCTAGGATTAACGTCTTAGTCTGATGAATCTTTTTCCTAAGATTGAAAACCTAGTCTAACGAATTTTTTCCTAGGATATTTTGAAAAAAAAAAGAAATCTGAATTTGTAAAGAAGAGAGGGGTCAATTTTTAGTTTTTATAAGTTATCAATATTTGTAAAGAAGATAGGGGTCAGTCTTTACTTTAGTCAAGCTTAGTTTATAGTTTTCCGCAAGCTCAATCACTTTTAGGAGACGTACATCCTAGTCTAGTATTTAGTTTACTCATCATAGCATCAATAATATAAGTGTTTTACAATATTGCTAACAACTCACAAATCTTGCTAGTGCAAACTGGGGTAGAAAATTTCGTTTGTTTTGTTGGTTTTGACTGCAGGCACCCACATGGAAAACAAGGGAACATAGAAAGTTTCAGCAATCAAGCGCCCACCTGGAGAACAAGGGAAAACGGTTCCAGTTTCGAAGGAAGACAGGTCAAGTTCAGCAATCAGGCGCCTACCTAGAGAACAAGGGAAGATAGTTCAAGTTTCAAGGAAAAGCAGTTTCAAAGGAAGACAGTTCAAGTTTCAAGGGAAAATAGTTCGAGTTTCAAGGGAAAACAGTTAAAGTTTCAAAGGAAGTCAGTTCAAGTTCAGCAATCAGGCGCCCACCTGAAAAAAGGGATTTCAATTCAGAATGCAATTCAGGTCAACAACAAAAGAAGATCACGTCAAGAATACGAGTCAGCAGTCTGAGATGATCAACAGAAGTTTGTCACAATCCAGAATAAAAAGAAAAAAAAAACAACAACAAAAAGAAAGATAAGAAATGAATCCAAATGCAGAAGTTAATGAAAGATGTGAGCTGCTCAAGACAGGGCTGAGGT
>NC_134082.1:116751048-116801998 GCF_000715075.1 Nicotiana tabacum
AAATAAGGTACATACCACTTCTAAAGCATGTGCATTTGAGGAGATTAACTCTGTAAGTTAGGAACTTTTTATTCAATTGAACTAAAAAAATTACACTATGCCCGGTTCAAATACACCCTTGGAAAAGAACCGCGGCATAAAGAAAAACCAAGGGGAAATTTTTAAATTAAACCAAAACTAGCATACACTAAACTGAAATAAAAGGCAATTTTTTTTTTCGAATTTCGACTTCATTTCCCTCAAGAAAATCCATCGTCGGGAAAAAATCGAAATTAGTATCACTTACTACCTACAAACGCTAGAATCTACCAAACCAAAAAGTTTAACAATCTAAACAAAATCAAACAACCAAAAATACAAAAAATACAAAAGTAAGTACATTACAATTGGGGCAAGTCACTCCACACTTAATAACTTACATTGTCCCTAATGCAAAAGATCAAAATAGATCAGAAAAGAGACTCCCTGAGGCCATTGGCCTAAGCATCTTCATCTTCAAAGGTGTGCAAATATTCCTCGTCATCTGAGGGGACAGAGTTCACATCTTTATCCGATGGGATTTGTCGTTGCTGAGCCATTCCTAAACATTGTTGAGTGAAAGGAGATAGAGGGTGATTTTATTGTAACTCTTCCAAGTTCACTTCCCCTCTGGAGGCGCGAAGGCGCTGGTCAGCAAATAATATCTACAAAGTCTCTTCCACCTAGACAAACCTTTGATCGGCATTAAGTGCAACTGCAGGCGGATCTATCACAATCGTGACATCAAGCGCCCTGATAGGATATGTTACTTCTATCTTCCGATCATAGTGATACTCTTCTTCAATGTAGTGCGTCTGCAATAACCGAGTTATCATACTCGGATAGTGTAGGCGGCATCTCCCAAAAGGTCTCACTTTTGACATATGTTCTAGCATAATTTTCCCAAGATCAACCTGCATTCCTGTTAAAAATGTGTAAATCAAACAAATCTTTAGTTTTGATACAGCCGTATCACTTTGTGTTGGCATGATTTTGCATTTATTATCTTCAAAATAACTCGTGCAGGACGCTGGAATGTTCCTTTTTTCATCTCCTTGTGAAACTCATTTGAATCTCTAGTCCACAAGGCAAAGGAATCTACACCACATAGCTGCTTGTGAATATCTGGGTAGTCTGGTCTACGAAGAAACCTCTGAAACAGCTTATATGAATGCTCAATGAACCCCATTATTTGATTTATGACCTTTGAAGAAAATGGAATCACTTTGTTTCTGACCCTTACTTGGTAACTTGTATCTAAATTGCCTCCTGGTTGCCAATTGGCATAAAATTCTTTTACCAAGTTGACATTCACACTATCACCTTGGTGAAACAACCCTTCAAAACCCAAAGCTCGAATGTTAGTATATATTGCATTGTACTTACGAGCGAGCTTTGTTTAATCTATGGCAGCTTCAGGAGTTGGTGGCACAACAGGAAAAAATGATTGGAACCATTGTATTGTATGGGTTAGAATAGCCCCGATGCCATATTTGCACTATGGTACCTCATCTGCATCCAGATTGAAGTGTTCCTCTTCCTCCTCAACTGGTGCCGGAGGGGGTGCCCTTCTACCTCCACGTCGGCTAGTAGATGCAGCCTCAGATAGGCCAGTGTTTGATCTTTTGCTTGGGCGCCGAGACATTATACCTACACAACATGATATATTAGCTAAAACACACAAAAATCATTTTAAGAGCAAGTGGAGAAAATACCTCACACTTATGTTATTATCATGTTCACACATAACATGTATAACAGGGATCAGACTACCCTGTTCTTCAAGTAGAATGATATAATGCTTATCGGCCTACCCAATCATTAGAGAGAATTGCAACAATTAAAATAAAATAAAATCAAAAACTAGGCTAAAAATATTAAAAATAAACATAAAAAGAAATTAGTCTATTCTACAAAATCCAAAATTATTATACAAAATATACTACATTGGCACATTAGCATGAATCCTACATATCATTTTACATAAAGTAAGTGAAAATTCATGGTTTAGCCTAATGTCATAGTTGTTATCAATAATAACATCTCACAATGCAATTTGTTTCTCAATTTGAAATATTACTCAATTTCATGTCACTTAGACATTTTAACAAATACATTGTAAGCATGTCTTGTATTCTTAAAATTTTAACTTGAAATGAGGCATAATCACCATATCAACAACACAAATATGACTCACACCACAACTATAACATAACCACATCTTCACAATAATATTCAATGCATAATTTTTCACTTTCTTACATGTATTTTAGAAATAATATACCCCTCAACAATCTTCAACAAGAAACTCAACCCATATCACCTCAACAGACCCTAAAATCCTCCATAATCAAAAAGATAATATACATTCTAAGTATCTAATACTATTTTCAACAATATTAACAAAAGAAACTAAAAGAAAATTAAAAACACAATTCTTGCTAGGGTTTATACAAATATAGTTGAAAATAAGAAAGAAATACAAACTAAAATACTACTAGATTGAAAGAAAAGACCGAAGAGAATACTTACCTTGCAAGAAGAAGAATGATTTGGGGATGGATTTGTTGGGTGAAATTGTTTGGGGCTTTTTGGGTGAGACTTGGAGAGGCAGAGAGTTTGGGAGATGAAATAATGAAATAAGGGGAAGGCAGGGGTTCGGTTATTAAGGGGTTTATTTTTAAATTCTTTTTTTTAACGAAAATGTATTGCTGCGGCGCGGTAGTGCAAAAATCTTAGTTGCTCCGAAAATTTTGCATTTTGCCTCGCCTGTGCAATTTTGTCTAGCGCGGTGTGTGGCATGACGCCACACGTGACGCGGTAGGCCAATTTTTTACAAAGTTAGCCTATTTTTCGATTTTTAAACTCACAATTTACACCCCTACATCATTGTACATTGATTTTATGCCAAATTCATGCTTGCACCTAACTAACAACATTATAACATCTAAAATCTAACATTTCTAAACTACAATTAAAAGTTAGTGATGTTAGTTATTGGGTTGCCTCCCAACAAGCGCATAATTTAACGTCGCGGCATGACTCAACACTTCATCACACATCAACCAAATCTACCGAGGTCTTGTGACGTTTAATATCACCACCCCTATAGTGTTTTGCTCGATGCTCATTCACCAAGAATGTACCACTTGAATTAATTCCCGCAATTCAACTGTTCCATGAGGAGTCACACTCACCACAACGAAAGGGCCTGCCCAACGGGACTTATGCTTTCCAGGAAAAAGCTTTAGCCTTGAATTAAACAAGAGAACTTCTTGACCCGGCTCAAACTCACGATGTTGGATGTGCTTGTCATACCACCTCTTGGTCCTTTCTTTATACAACTCGGTGTTTTCATAAGCATGCAACCGAAACTCGTCAAGTTCATTGAGTTGTAGCAGTATTTTTCACCGGCTAAGTCCATATCCATATTTAGCTTTTTGATTGCCCAATAAGCTTTGTGTTCTAGCTCAACGAGCAAATGACATGCTTTGCCATAAATCAACATGTACAGAGAAGTACCTATTGGAGTTTTGTATGCAGTTCGGTAAGCCCACAATGCATCTTCTAACTTACCAGACCAATCTTTCCTATTTGCACTCACTGTTTTCTCCAAAATCTATTTTACCTCTCTGTTTGACACTTCAACTTGACCACTCATTTGAGTGTGATACGCAGTAGCAACCTTGTGACTTACCCCATATTTTGCTAGAACATTTTTCAACAATTTGTTACAAAAGTATGTTCCTCCATCACTTATCAACACCCTTGGAGTTACAAAGCATGTGAAAATGTGCTTCTTTACGAAACTTACCACTACCTTTGAATCATTAGTAGGAAGAGCAATGGCCTCCACCCACTTAGACACATAATCAAATGCAACCAAAATGTATCTGTGCCTATTAGAGTATGGAAATGGTCCTATGAAATCAGTTCCCCAGACATCAAAGAACTCTACTGCCAAAATATTTTGCAAAGACATCTCGTTCCTCTTCGTGATTGTACCTGTTCTTTGACACCTGTCACAATTTTTCACAAAAGCATGTGCATCTTTAATTAATTTGACCAGTAAAAACCTGATTGCAAAACCTTTTGTGCCATTCTGTCTCCACCATGGTGACCTTCATAAAGAGAAGCATAACAGTCATGCAATATTGCATTCATCTCCTCCTCAGGGACACACCTTCTTACCAATTGATCTGCGCATTGCTTGTATAGAAAAGGCTCATCCCACATGTAAAATATCACATCATGTAAAAATCTTCTTCTATGATTAGCTGTGAATGCTGGTGGAGTCACCCCACTTGCAATGAAATTCACATAATCAGCATACCCTGGGGTTTCATCTGACGTGATGGCTAGTAACAGTTCATCAGGAAATGTTTCTTTGATTGATTCTCCCTCAGTGACATGGCCTCGATTTTTCAACCGGGACAAGTGATCTGCAACCTAATTTTCTATCCCTTTTCGATCTCGAATCTCTAAATAAAATTCTTGCAAAAGAAGAACCCATCGGATTAACCTTGGCTTGGCATCTTTCTTTGAAAATAAATACCTAATAGCTGAGTGATATGTGTAAACTATGACTTTGGTTCCCACTAGATAGGACCTGAACTTATCAAATGCCTATACTACTGCAAGCAACTCTTTTTCAATAACAGTGTAATTCATTTGTGTTGGACTAAGAGTTCTACTCGTGTAATGAATAGAGTAAAAGATTTTCTCCTTTCGCTGCCCCAAAACAGATCCAATGGCTATGTCACTTGCGTCACACATCAACTCAAATAGAATTTTCCAATCTGGAGCAATGATAATTGGTGAAGTAACTAATCTTCTTTTCAGCTCATCAAATGCTTTCAGACAAGCATCATCAAACTTGAAGGATATATCTTTCTCAATAAGCCTACACGAAGGAGATGAAATTTTTGAAAAATCTTTAATGAAACGACGATAAAAACCTGCACAACCCAAGAAACTGTGAATGCCTCTAACTGATGTCTGTGGAGGTAATTTTTCAATTACTTCCACCTTTGCTTTATCTACCTGCAATCCATTCTTGGACACTTTGTGCCCTAGGACTATACATTCTCTTACCATGAAATGGCATTTTTCCTAATTCAGTGCCAAATTTGTTTCTTCACACCTAGCAAGTACCTTGTCAAGATTCATTAAACATTCATCAAAAGAACATCCAAATACAGAAAAATCATCCATAAATACTTCCACAAATCTTTCAACCATATCAGTAAAAATAGCCATCATACACCTTTGAAAAGTTGCAGGTGCATTGCAAAGACAAAATGGCATTCTTTTAAATGCATATGTCCCATAGGGACATGTAAATGTGGTCTTCTCTTGGTCCTATAGGGCTATAACAATCTGATTATATCCCGAGTAGCCATCCAAAAAATAGTAGTATTCCGGTCCAGCTAATCTATCAAGTATTTGGTCAATAAAGGGGAGAGGAAAATGGTCTTTTTGGGTGGCATTATTCAATTTTCTATAATCTATGCAAATCCTCCACCTAGTAACAATTCGAATGGGAATCAGATAATTGTTCATTTATCACTACAGTCATTCCTCCTTTCTTTGGAACACATTGGACTGGACTTACCCATTTTCTATCAGAGATTAAAAATACAATACCTGCATCAAGTCATTTAATCACTTCTTTTCTTACCACCTCTTTCATGTTGGGATTTAGGCCGCATTGTTGTTCTATGCTCGGCTTGTGTTCTTCCTCCATGAGAATTTTATGCATGCAAAAAGATGGACTAATGTCTCTTATGTCAAACATTGTCCACCCAATTGCTCTTTTATGCTCACATAGTACTCTCAGCTAATTTTCCTCCTGCAATTTATACAAGTCAGAAGAAATAATAACAGGTAACGTATCAGAACTACCCAAATAAGCATAATGAAGGTGATAAGGTAAAGGCTTTAGTTCCATTTTGGAGATTCTTCAATTGATGGCTTCGGAGAAGGACTATTTGGCCCGTTCAAAGGTTTAAAGGGAATTAAACGTTTCATATATTCACATGATGCATTCAAAATATGCTTCATCTCTTCAACCTCATCATTAATCTCCAAACTCTCAAACAACACGATTGCTTTCTCTAAAGAATCCTTCAAATATACACTTGGGGCAATAAGTAGCTCATCCATCTCCATGACAGATATTATAGACAACTCTTCCTAATGGCGAGGAAGTTGAATTGCTTTGTATACATTAAAAATAGCTTCCTCATTGTTAACTCTCATGATCATTTTTCCTTATCTTACTTTAGTTATAGCATCACCTGTAGCCAAGAGAAGTCTTCCCAATATAATAGGAACTTTTTCATCTACTTCAAAATCCAAGATAATGAAATCAGCCGGGAAAATAAATTTCCCAATTTTCAGCAGCACATTTTCAATCACCCTTTCCGGGTAAGCTATGGCCCTGTCTGCTAGTTGTAACATCACCGTGGTGGGTTTTGGAGCTCCCAAACCCAAATTTTTGTACAAAGACAGTGGCATCAAATTTATGCTCGCTCCCAAATAACAAAGTGCATGGCCTACACCAACATTACCTATTCTCACAGGGATAGTAAAGCTGTCAGGATCCTTAAGCTTTTGAGGAAGCTTATTTTGGACCCTTGAAGTGCACACCTCAGTAAGTGCAACTGTTTCAAATTCAGTCAATCTCCTCTTGTTAGCCACAATATCTTTTATGTACTTGGCATACTTTGGAATTTCACGAATCACATCTACCAACGGAATATTCAATTGAATCTGACTCAACATAGAGAGAAATTTGTTGAACATGCGATCATCATTCTTTTTCTGCAATCTTTGTGGAAAATGTGGTGGTGGCCTTAGAACATTCACGGGTGCTGAAACAGTATCATCTTTCTTTGCTTCCTGTGTTGCTTTGGGAATCAATTCACCCTCAGGCATAAGCTTTTCTTTTCTCTTCTTTGGAACTTCTCCTAATTCCCTTCCAGTTCTAACTGTAATTCAACTAACTTGCGGATTTTTCTTTGTATCACTTGGAAGAGCATCTGTAGGCCTAGTGTTTTGATTTGCAGCTAGCTGTCCCATTTGTCTTTCAAGATTTCTAAAATCAGTTCTGAGTTGTTGATTGTCATGCAACAATTTCTTCGACAAATCATTTGTACTTTCTTCTACTTGCTGGGGTGGCCTTTGAGGTTGATTAAAATTTCCTTGGGATCTATATTGATTTTGATTTGATTGATTTCCACCCCAGGAGAAATTAGGATGATTCCTCCAATCTGGATTGTAAGTGTTCCCATATTGTGCCTGTTGATTCATCGGACCTCTGCTTTGTTGTCCCACATAATAAATAGATTCAGGATTCGTGGGGCACATGTCACTCGTGTGATTGTCACCACACATTTCACAATAAATCGACATTTGTTGAACATATTGCATTTTTTGTGTATAGTTCATTGTCATTCTATTCATTTGATTTGCCAATTTTGCTATATCTACTCTCATGGCGGAAAAATCATCAAGTTCAAGTACCCTTGCTGCTTTCTGTTTCATTGCTCTCCTTGGTTCTTCCTCACCTTGCCAATTATAATCATTAGCAGTAAAGTTGTTTAGCAAAAGTTGTATTTCATTATATGGTCTCGCCATGCAACTACCTCCACAAGCTGAATCAAGATTCATCTTTGAAGTCTCATCTAATCCACCAACAAAAGTATGGCCCAATACCTCATCAGTTTGACAATGATGTGGACAGTCTCGAAGTAGTTTCTTGTATCTTTCCCAAGCTTGATGAATAGTCTCACCATTCCGTTGTTGAAACCCAAGAATCTGGCTTCGCAAAGACTTTGTCTTTTTAGTGGGGAAAAACTTGATTAAGAATTTCTTTGCTAAATAATCCCAAGTATGGATTGAATTAGCAAGCTCCTTCTGCAACCATTCTTTAGCTTCCCCCAACAATGAAAAAGGAAACAAGAGCAGCCTGACATAGTCCTTGGAAACATTTGGATAGTTGTAAGTATCCGTGATTTCCAAAAAATTCTGAATGTGCCTCTGCGAGTCTTTATGAGATAGGCCTACATATTGCCTAGTGGACTGAATCAGCTATACCATGTACTGTTTAAGCTCAAAGTGACCAGTGATATCAGGCTTCACATTAGCCTATGTCATATTAGCAAGATTTGGCCTTGCAGCTTCTATCATCGGATGCCCTCCATTACCTGCCATCATTGTTGGCTGTGGTTGAACTAAAATGTCCAACTCTCTTTCTGTTTTGTATCTAACTTCCAACTCCTTCCTCGCTCTATGAAGTGTTATTTCAATTTTAGGATCAAGAGGGAAGAGATTGCTTGTGCTTCTACTCCTCTGCATTCAAGAGAAGAGCCTGCGTGACACAAACAAAGTGAACTGAAAATTAATGCTTAAACCAATAGCTAATAGAAGCTTAACTCAGTCAAGTAGCTAATTTCTAAGTCCCCAGCAACGGCTCCAAAAACTTGATGCGACGAAAACACTCACGCAAGTATACGCGATCGTCAAGTAATATAGTAATAAGTAAAGTAACGTTCCCACGAGGAATTATGATCAACTTATTGACTGATGCAAGCTCAAACAATTATCAATTCAAGCTAATTCATCACAAAATACATAAATAACCAATTTCTAATTTAAATAGTAAACACACAATAATACAACTCAAAGTTTATTATACCACTTATGCAATCTTCTTTTAACAATTAATAAAAGAGATATTCCAGGGTCATGAGCTTGCTAGAGATCGTGCTACGCTTTTAGCTTAAGAATGATTTATTGAATTATCTGGGTTATTGATTATAGGGTTAATAATACCCATAAGAATCTGTCCAATTCTTATATGCCTATTCAAGTTAAATTAATACCTGTATTTCTATGGCATTAATATTAACTCAAATGCATTTACAATTCCTATTTTTCAACCAAACAAGGCAATATATTTCTATCTTAATCGCTAATCTCTCACCCGATGCCCAGGATCAAGATCTTGTTTTTTTGATTCTATATGCAATCAACAATTTCCTTTTTCAAGTTTAACTCAAGATTCATAAATAGTATTTCACTGTTAGCTACGCAATAAAATAATTAACAGCAAAATCAAATAAACAACCCATAAAGATAAATTCAAGATTATCCATTTAAGCTTCAAACAACATAATTATCTAACACCCATGACCCCAGAATATTTGGGTTTTTAGCCACTCATTCATACAAACATCAACAATATAACTTTTAAACATCAAATAAATAGATACTAGAAGAAAGTTTAGAAAAACTCTTTTAATCCTTGCTCCAAAGTATTGTTCCTCTTGATTTTTGATGCTTCCAGATGAATCTCCTCTTCTTTTTCTCTCTAAAATCAGGTCTCTCTCCCCAATAATGGTTGTTTTACCCTTTTTAATCATGTAATAATGGGTTTTGACAATTATGCCCTTTTAGGACCGAAATAGACTCGTTCTGCGATTTTTACACGTCCGCGACGCCCCGCGCGATGCCCCATGTGTCGCGTACATGGATTGGACAGAGGCAGAATACATTTTAACGGAGCAAAACAATGCAGCACAAAAATTTGCACTTCTGCGGCGCCCCACGCAGCGCGACAGTACATTTTTTTTGCGCTGCTTCATTTTTTCTCTTGTTTTTCTATCCGGGCTTGCTATGCGAACCCCGAACACGATCCCGACTTGATTTATTTAGCTTTTACTCAGACTTCAAAGCCCCAAATTAATCAAATTCATCCCTAATTAAATTCTTAAGTCGAAATCTCTTCCTGTAAGGCATAAAACATGAATTTAGTAATTCATTATTAATTAAGCTCAAATCTTTGTAAAATGCAATAATTAAAGTGTTGTTACAACGACTAAATTACAGGTTTTTAGCCTATGATCAGGTAGATGGAGTAACACGTGACAATTCATAACAAACGTAAAAACATGACAAATGAGGACGAAATTATCACGCCGAGCCATAGCGAACTGCTTGGGCCAAGGGCTGCAGAAATGGTAGAGTCATTTGGATTATGTTTGAACACAATTTTTTGGATGAGTTGCTTGTGATTGGCACTTTAAATGTTATTTTATTTTGTAATATAGGCTTCGATTTGCAATTCCAAGTTGGAAATATCAGCAGGAGTGGAGGAGACAGGAAGCAAGAGGTCAAGCATTGCGAGATCAGCTGTGTTCTGGAAAGCTAAAATTAGTATCACCTTTGGTACTTTGGTATTGGGTTGAGTGCTTCTATAAATAGTGTTTGAAATAGTTTGTAATGTTTTCGACTAGCGAGCAATAGTGTTTGAAATAGTTTGTAGTGTTAATTCAGGAATTTTTCTTTTTATTTTATTTTCTCTTTTTATGTTTGGTGTGCTTTGACTGTGTGCAGACTACAGGTTAGATTGGTGCATGACTCGATCTTCTAGGAAAAAAGTGCAACCATACGAGCCAGAAATCGAAAAACAATTGTGACAGTTGAGAAGGTTGGGCAATCCTCAACCACAGTAAATATGGATGGAGATGATAATATTATGGATTTGGTTGCGAAAGAGGCAGCCCAGATAAGAGAAAAAGTTGCTCGGGATGCTAAGGAAGTAACTATTAGAGATGCAGAAATTGCATATGAAGAAGAGATGGCTCGGAGATTGGCTCAGAATCAGCCCTTCGTTCTAGACCAGTACGGAAAAATACCACCCGACCAAGGGAGACCATTTGGCGTTTATGCTAGACCGGTCTACAACTTTGAAGTGTGAGACCCCTCCTATTGTAGCCAACAATTTTGAATTGAAGCAAGAGTTACTCCAAACCCTTCAAAACAACTGTGTTTTCAAAGGAAAGATGAACAAAGGTCCAAACAATAATCTAATGGACATCGAGGAGATTATGAACACCTTCCAATATAATGGTGTGTCACAAGATTCAGTTTATCTAAGGGCATTCCCATTCACATGAAAGATCATACAAAGCACTAGTTTAAAATCTTGCCCCAAGGATCAATTAGAATATGGGAGGAGATGACCAGAAAATTTCTTGCTAAGTATTTTTCCTCAGCTAAAATAGGCAAGTATAGAAGGGAAATCCGTAACTTCTGCCAGAACGAGACTGAGATCGGGTTTGAAGCATGGGAGATGTTTAAGGAGATTGTGCCAAAATATCAACATAGTGGATTTGAACTCTGGATGCAACTCCAGGACTTTTGGGATAGTTTGACATCATCCTCACGCAGAACATTGAGCAATGTAGCTGGGGGTCCGTTGATGAAAAAGACTCCAGAGGAGATAGTCACTATTATAGATGAGTTGTTTAAATATGCAAATTAGTGGCCCTCGGAAATTGTTAAAAGAATAAGATCAACTAGTGTTCACCACGTTGATACTAACACATTTGTGCTGGTATAGCTTGATGCCATGTCAAAAGAAATAAGGAAGCTGACCATAGCCTCAGTACATAATGAGCCTCATGCAGCATGTGATATATGTGGAAGAGGACACCCTAATGATGAATGTCAAGCTACCATAGAGTAAGTGAATGCGGTGGGTACTTATAATTTCAATGGAATGGGTAAAAAATACTCCGGGTTTACATGGAGTTCACCTAGGGGCACAGCAAATGCATGGCAATAAAATAACTCCACATTTCAACGAGCTCTAGGCTTCCAAAATCATCAAAGGCCGCAATTTCAGCCTCAATAGCCAATTCAGTCTGGTTTATAAGATTTGATGAAGTCTTTCATTGTCAAGACATATGAGAGACTAGATGCTCATGGTGCAGCTATCAAAGAACTTGGGACAGGTTTGTGAAATTTGGAGAGACAAGTGGGAAAGATTACAACTAAATTATCTGAGAGAATCCCAGGCAGTCTACCAGCTGATACTGAGAAGAATCCCAAAGAAACAGTAAATATTTTGACCTTGAGAAGTGGACAAGTTTTGAAAGATTACACTCTAATTCAAAAAGAAGTTGCGCCTGAAAAAGAGAGTGGGAATGAGCTGAAAATTGAAGATGATAAAAAGACTGAGAAGAAGAAAGGTAAGAAGGGAGCAGAGAAAAAGAAGAACAAGGAAACTTCAAGAAGGGAGGAATTTGATGATGAGAGCAAGCATATATCTGCTCTTTCTTTTCCCCAAAAGATCTATAGAGAAAAGCTGGACAAGCAGTTTGAGAGATTTCTAGACATGCTGAGACAGGTTAATGTGAACCTGCCATTCACTAAAGTTCTGTCACAAATGCCATCTTATGCAAAGTTATTGAAGGAGATCCTTACAGAGAAGAAATAGATAAAAGAGACCAAGGTGGTCAAGCTCACAGAGCATTGCAGTGCAATCTTGCAAAACAAACTCCCACAAAAGTGTGAAGATCCAGGGATTTTTACCATACCTTGCTCTTTAGGCACTCTCAATTTTGATAAATCTTTATGTGATTCAGGTGCCTCAATAAATCTAATACCGTTGTCTATGTACATGAAGCTGGAGAATGAGATTGGAGAGATAAGGTCTGCACCAATGTCTATGCAGCTGGCAGACCAAACAACTACAAAACCCGAGGGGATATTATAAGATGTTTTGGTATGGGTCGATAAGTTTATATTTCCTGTAGATTTTATAGTGGTGAATATGGAGGAGAATAAGAAGGTCCTCCTTATCCTAGGAAGACCATTTTTAGCAATGGGTAGAAATATACTGGATATTCATGATAGAAAACTCATTCTTAGAGTGGGTGATAAGACCGTAACTTTTGAGACGAATATGGAAAAAGGGGTGAAACAAGAGAAGCCAGCTACAAGTGTTAAGTGGAAGGTGAAGGGTGTGAAAAACAGGCCCCAATGAATGAAAAAGACAAGTGTGGGGTGTACCCCAAGAAGGTTATAAGAAGTTATCTACATGGATGTGTGCACTAGTTCGGGCACATGGAATGGATCCCGACTTCGATTCAAATCCTGACTAGAGATTCAGGGAAGTTTCCTCTATCTTACACTTTTTAATTATGTGTCATGGGGACATGCCACAACTTAAAATTTGCGGTGGAGCATATTTGTATGTTGTATGTATATTAGTCTTAGTTTTTGCTTTAGTTAGCTTGATTGTTTTTTTCTTTATAGTAGTTAGAAAAAAATTGAAAAGCCATACAAACTTTCAAATTTTCGACTGTTCCCGATGATGGATATTATTCGACAGGTTTCTTGAGGAATTAAAGCCGAAAGAAAAGAGACAAAAAGATTTTCTTTTGTTGGTAGTGTAATAATCCCCCCCTTGGTTTTTCTTTATGTTGCGATTCTATTACAATGGTTTTGTTTGAACTGAGTATAGTTAGTTTTTATTTTTGGTAGAAGTAGGAAACCCCGTGCTATGAGTTTAATTGAAAGCAATATCTCTTGACTTTATTATGCCTTGAGAATAGTGAGTTCTTTAGTTGCGACGCTTAGGCTCGTTTTTTACTCTTGTATAAAGTACCTTAAATTGTATGATCTTAACATTGCTTAACTGTTTTGACTAGAGTGTCTTGATGAGTCCAATTCTGAGTGAGTTATGTTCCTTGTGTGTGTAAGATTTTTGTGTTATTCTATGCATTATATTTGATGTCTAGAACTTGGCCCGTGTGTTTGCAAAGCAAAATAGTAGTTTTATTTAGTCTTGGAGGTGATATAGGCCTTTCTTTATTGAGCAAGTTATATAATTTTACCAACCTAATTGTTATATATCTTAGTTAACCCCTTTTGAGCCTGTAAGTCTATTTCTTGGGCAACCACATTACAAGCCTTACCCATTTATTTGAATTTATCATCTATTTGAACCTATATACCTCTCTTGAGCACTTAAAAATTATTAGGAACTTTGTAAAAGTTGAAGTGCGGGGTGGCTGGTTTGGCTTTCGAGTGGAACTTATGAAATAAGGAGAATGATGCATTGTTTTTGAAAGTGTGAGCCACTTTAATTGAATAAGAAAAAAAAATTAGTTGTATTGTTGTGCAAAATATTTTCTGATAAGTGATAACTCTTGATGTAATTGTGCTTAAAGAAGTAGGGAGTTAATGCATATTGATGTGAAAGTGGAGTATGGTTTGACATAAGTGTGGGGTTTTGAATGTTAAATGTATGTATTAAAGTTCTTAAGGAGCTGTAGTCACTCTTATATCTACATATATCCTACCTATCCTATAGCCTACATTACAACTAGTTTAAAGTCCTACTTGATCCTTGACTGAATGAACTCAATTAGTAGAGTAGTACACTATGGGCAAGCCTATGGTTCATCTTCATGGCACATGAATATCGTTTCTGAGAGTGAGTGATTTCTTTTTATCTTGAGTTCCTAATTGTTCTTGAATTTTATATGTGTGAAACTACTCTCTTTTGTTGTGTGAGGGAACTTGATTCATGAATGAAAGGTAATGTCGTTCACCTCTATGTTAGTGTAAGTGAGTAAGTTGTGAATGATGTGTGGTACTTGTGAGTCAAATATTGAGGCAAGGATGTTACTCTATTGTGCTTAGCCAATTTTAAATATTCTTGGTATGTTGAGTCTTGAGTGTTGTTTATAAGGTCGTGTCTATATAGAGTATGGTTTGATTACTCGAGGACGAGCAATGGTTTAAGTGTGGGGTGTTGATGGTAGCAATAATCTCATGTTTTAGTCAATTAGTACATTCTAATTTATTGCACTTTAATTGAGTTTGAGTATTAATTGCTAGTGTTTTGTACTAATTTTGTGTTTTATGCCTTGTAGGAGTGTTCATATCTATGTAGAGGTTATGAAATGAATTCAAGCTATTCTGGAGCTTTGAAGTCTGAGTAAAAGCTCAAGGATTAAGTGGGGATTGTGATCAAGGATCAACGAATGATAGTGCAATTTAAGAACGAAACGAAGAATCGAGTAGGCATACTACGCATTGTATAGCAAAATGCACAAAACTTTTCACTCAGAAATCTGTTTAGGCTCCACAAATATAGTTGGAAAGATATTTAAAAGGGATACAACTTTCATGTTTTACATTTTTCAAAATTCCAAACTTCTGCGGTGCGTGGGGCGGTGCATGAATTCCTGCAGTTTGTCAGAAATCAACTCTCTGAACTTCCCCACAAATTCCCCGCATGGCGCATCGCCCCATGAGGCATGCCTGTGCAAATTTGTAGAGTAATTGTACTATTTCGCATATAAAAAGGTGTTTTTGTTTGGACCCAACCCTACTTGGTATATATACACGGAAAAACATTATTTTTGGGACTTTTGACACATCTTAGACCTAAGTATGCCAAGGAGGAGTTAGAAAAGCAAAAACTCAAGGATTTCATCATTCAATTCTCACTTAAGACAAGAATTTGGATTGTTCTATGTTTTCCTTTAACTTAAACATTATTTTGATGAATTACTCCATATCCATGGAGTAGTTCTCTTTAGGGTTGCTGAATTTAGTGTATTGATACTTGTTTGTGGATAATTAACTCTAGTTTTATGTATTGAATTATTTTGGATGTTATAACTGTTGCATCTATATTCACTTGTTCATGAATTGAAGAGAGGCATAACTTGTGATATTGTTGCATTATATTTTGTTTGTTGAAGTCATTAATTCTTCTTAGTAATCAGAAGGGGCTTGTTAAATTGTTGATTAAACTTAATTAGGAGGATAATCGAGAGAGGTTCTCCTACAGACCAATCCATTACGAATTGCTGCATATCTTCACGTGCTTAAAATTGGTTCATCGTGTAAGGTTGAGACATAATCGAGAGAGGAGTTTCTACTAAACAATTAAACTAATAACCAAGTGAATTCGAGAGACTCACTTGAACATCAAAAGTGAACTATCTAAAGTTAAATCCAAAACATTTATCTTGCACATATCCTATCAACCATATCTTCTCCCAATTGATAACTTCCTTTGCTTAGCATTGTCATTAGTCGATAGTTTAGACTCTTAGTTAACTTGGTACACCCTATGTTTTTGTACTTAAAAGTGCATCGTAAGTAAAATAATGTATGACCAAAAATGAGTTCATCTTTGGAAGTATATCAAGTAAGTTATCATGTTACCTCAGATGTTACATATATTGAAGATCATGTACAACAAGTATAAAGAGGGTTGGAAGGTTTAGAAGCTAAGTAATTAAAGAAAATAATGTTTCATCGAAAGTCGACAAGTTGGGAATGTATAACATGTACTTTTGGGGTGAGACTAGGGTGCTTAAAATGATAAAAAGGTTATGTTATGAGTTATGTTAGTCGTATGATAGTCATGTGTTATGTTTTGATGCCAAGTGAGTTGTGGAACAAAAGTGGATGAAAGTCATCACAAGTTACGTTCATAGGTTTTACTGAAATTTAGGTCAATTGTAACTGCGATTTTCTCCCAATATACTTAGAGTTACGGGGTCTTCTACCCATTAAACTGAAGATATATTAGTCTATTTTATAACCCATTAAACGATTTGTCAATATGTCATCAGAATAGAGAGGTATATGCATTTTCGCAAGACTGCGCAGGCTGCTAGGTGACAAGTAGGTGTGTCACCTGCTTGCTTAAATGAGAGTCCAAAAATGGACCAGTTTGGGTCGTCCAAAGAGACATTTTAAAGGAATCTTTTGTTCATGTAATACATTGATAATAGGGCACAATAACCAGACATAAACCCCTGCAAACATCCTCCCAAAAATTGAACACAAACCCTATTTAAATTTCTCTCCTTTTCAAGTTGAAGTTAGAGGCGAAACCTTGAGTTTGAAGAACCAGGATAAGAGCTGTGTTATTCAACAAATAAGGTAATTTTACTTCTCTCTTTCATATAATTTTGGCTATGTGTAGAAAGCCATTCTAAAATTGTAAGAACTCATGGGACGGTGATCGGAAGCCGTGAGTTCGAGATTTTCACTTGTAACGGACTATTTTGTGGACTCTTTTGTGTTGCTGTTCAGTTGCGTGTTTTACTACTGTTTTATGGAGTTTTGGAGGAGGAATGGATTGGATAAATACCACATAAATGCAGGGTGGTGGGCTGGTCATTCGTCGTAACATTTTCGGGTCTTTTGACACTACTACGATGGTCGTTTTGTGTATGAAGAGATTGGGGTGTATTGGATTGTTTTGTTGTATTTTATGGTGTATATAAGATTGGAAAATAATGTATATATCATGTTATTGTTGTGTTCTTGTGTTGTTGGTGTTATCTTTGATGGGTTTTCAATTTCTTTAACTTATGTTTTGGATGATCTAACAAACTTATTGTAAAGAACCAGATAGGGAAACTGACACATTTGGTACACATTGTTAATGAACGTATTCCAGCCAGAACTCCAGCTAATGTGAATTGCTGCAAGTGTAGAAAATATAGAAATAATATAGGGACTTGATCCCTTGTGTTTCCCTGACAACACTACGAAAGTCAACTAAGCACAGCTGGAAAGTGACTGCTACAGAAACAGTGCACACAATGCAGCAGTTTTGCAGTCACTTGTACTTTGACCAACCAATTGCTTACATCATTCATATGATGCCATCAAAGGCATTTTAGCAAGAGTATTACAACAAAACATCACTTGAATACTTGAGAAGTCACTTCAAGCATTCAATCCTTCAGAGAAAGTGAACTAAATTCGCAAGAGCCTCAAGAACAAAGTTAAATGCTACTACAGACCAGTTCCCAAATCTAATATTTTGTTGTCCTTAGTTGAGTTGTAACTTTGTAATTATTCTTCATTGTAATTCCTAAATTGCTTAGCTAGAAACATTACTTAGGAACCCCTTTGTAAAACCATAAACCCTTTGTGTTTGTGTCGTGACTAGAGTTAGTCATGAGTTGAAGTCTTTGTAATAGGTGTATTGCAAAGTGGCTTGTAATAAGTGTATTACAAGTTAGTCAGGGATTAAGAGTTTAATTTTTAGATTGTATAGGTTGTAATCTAAAAGTTTCTCATAGTGAAGTTGAAATCCTGCCAGTGTAGGTCGTGGTTTTTTATCCCCTTGAGCATGGATTTTTCCACGTAATTCTCCCTGTCTTATTTACTTACTGTTTTATTAGTATTCACAGTGAAAACTCATAGTGGACCTGGTAATCTATAGTTTGGGGGACTCATATAAACTATCAATTGGTATCAGAGCGGGTTTCTCCTATCAGGCTAACACATAGGAAGGATCCTTATGACTGCTCCACTAAATTTTGAAGAAGGTCAATCTACGTATAGACCATCCAGGTTCAATGGGCAATACTATGGGTGGTGGAAGGCAAGAATGCATGATTTTATCATGGCTGAATATTCTGAGTTGTGGGATGTCAAATGTGATGGTCCTTATATCCCAACAAAGGCAGTTGGAGACCTTCCATTGACAATGCCAAAGACCAGAAAAGAATACACTAACCCAAACAGGAAAGCTGCAGAGAAATATTTTCGTGCCAATAAAATTTAGGTGTGTGGAATAGGACCTGATGAATATAATAGAATCTCTGCTTGTGAAACTGCCAAAGAGATATGGGAAGCTTTGCAAACAACACATGAGGGAACCACTCAAGTAAAACAATCTAATATTGATATGCTCACTACTGAGTATGAACTCTTTAGGATGAAAGACGATGAATCTATTCAAGATATGCACACAAGATTCACCTCTATCATAAATGAGCTACACTCACTTGGTGAAATCATTCCTAGGAACAAGCTAGTGGGGAAAATTCTTAGTATCCTGCCCAGTTCTTAGGAAAGCAAGGTGAATGCTATTACTGAAGCAAAGGACCTGCAGGAGCTGACCATAAACGAGTTGGTTGGAAATTTGAATACCTACGAGATGAAGAGGAAGATAGACAGTGAAAGAAGAGAACCAAAGAAAGAAAAAAACCTGGTACTCAAAGCTGAAAGCAATGACTCGAGCGAGGAGGACAGTGACATGGCTTACATAACCAAAAGGTTTAAGAAGATGGTCAGAAGAAATGTAGGAATACTAAAAAGGGGCAACTCCAGCAAACCAAAGAACTTTGATCTATGCTACAAGTGTGGAAATCCAGGGCACTTCATCAAAGATTGTCCTTTCCTGAAGCAAGAACACTCCAAGTACAACCTTGAGAAAGTAGCCAAGAGGAACCCGGTTCCTGACAAGCACTTCAAAAGGAAGAGGTCCGCTGACAATGTGGTGAAACAGGCTCTTGCAGCATGGGGAGATTCCTCTAGTGAGTCTGAAGATGAAACAGATGCAAGTGACAACTCCATGATGGCAGTTGAAAGTGAGAAAAATGAATATGATTCAATATTTGCTTTGATGTCCCAATTAGATGACGATGAAGACAATGAAAACAATGAGGTAAATTTGAAGTATGTTCAGAGAAATATGAAATTCTACTCTCCTAAGAAACTCATGTCTTTAGCTAGTGTATTGATTGATGCCTATCATAGTCTTGTGGAGGATAAGTATGCCTTGACCTTAGAGCTAGGAGAAGCTGAACAAACTAGAGATGATCTGGTGGTGTATGTAGTTGATCTAAAGGAAACTTTTTGTGAGTTGGAGAAAGAAAAAATTGTTTTAACCGAAAAAATTGCTAACATACAACATGAAAGAGATGACTTTGTGGTTGTAGCTGTTGACTATAATAAAACCATTGAGAACTTCAGTAAAGAAAAAGAGGCTTTAGTGAAGAGAGTGACTGAGATTAAGGAAGAAAAAGATGATCTCTTGGTAGTAATTGCAGACCTGAGGGAAACAATAGAGGGATTAAGAACTGAGTATAAACCTGGAAATTCTTGAAAAGGAAAAGAGGTAGCCAGTGAGGCACATATTAGGTTTGAAAATGAGTTAAAGGCTGTGAGAACTAGCTTGTATGTTGAAACTGAGAAAAACAAGCATCTCCAAACTGAACTGGAAAGAGTAAAAAATGATCTTGAAAAGTCCATAAAGTGGACCTGGTCCTCAGAAGCTATCACTGCCATGTATGTTAATAATGGTGGAAACGGACAGGGAATAGGGTTCCAAAGGTAGAAAATCCCTTACAACCCCCATAGCAAGTATGTTACTATATTAGATAACTGGCTGTGTACCCACTGTGGGAGTAACGAGCATTTCAAGGAAAATTATCAAGCTAGGGTCTAGTCTATTTATAAAAATAAAGTGTTTGTTGAAAATTTAACTACTAAAAAGGGACCAAGTGCCACCCATAAAAAATGCATATTACATGCATGGACTAAGAGAGCTCTTATTCATCCTCTTGCCTAATACAAGGGCCCAAACTTATTTGGGTTCCTAAAACTAACTCTTGATTTCCTTGTGCAGGGAACAGTGAACGGAAGCAGTCAACAATGGTTCATGGATAGTGGATGCTCAAAAAAGGGAGTGTATCCTTTGGCAATGGGAAAAAGGGGTGCATTCTTGGAGTTGGAAAATTTGGGAAATCACTCACTCACTCTATTGAGAATGTATACTATGTTAATGGTCTTAAGTATAGTCTCTTGAGTGTCTCTCAGATCTGTGATAAAGGAAACAAGGTGGAGTTCTTGTCCAAGATATGTACAGTTACTAATCTGGTAACTGGTGAAGTGATACTTGTGGCCAATAGATACAAGAACATCTATGTTGCTGATTTCGAGTATATACAAAGTGGTGATCTGAGTTGTCTAAAGTTGTTGATGATGATGTTGAACTCTGGCACAGAAGATTGGGGCACACAAGCTTCGCTCTTCTGAATAAACTAATTTAGAAGGGCCTGGTCTGTGGTCTGCCCGTGTCAAAGTTCAAAGTACAGAAAGTGTGTGATGTCTGTGCTAGAGGAAAGCATGTGAAGTCATCTTTTAAGCCTAAAAAGGATATCAGCAACTCACAACCACTCGATCTTCTTCATATGGATTTGTGTGGCCCAATGAGAGTGCAAAACATGGGAGGAAAAAGATACATCTTTGTGATAGTGGATGACTACTCCAGATTTACATGGACTCTATTTCTTAGAACAAAAGATGAACCCTTTGAGGTATTTGTGGCTATTATGAAGAAAATCCAGGTGAAGATGGTGTCTAGAGTAGCATGTATCAGATCAGATCATAGAACAGAATTTGACAATGCTAAATTTGATGAGTTCTGTAATGAAAATGGCATTACCACAACTTCTTTACCCCAAGTGTAGACATGTGATTTTTAACCCTCCCCAAAATTTCACCCATTTTAGCATGTAAATATTTAGTTTAGGCCTAATATTGCTATTTCAGCTAATTTTGACGCTTTTACTTTATTTCGTCACAAAAATGAAAATTACAAAAAATATTTTAGTTTACGTATTTTTCGTAAATTTAAATAAAAAATATACAAAAATAGTACCTTATATTTATTTTTATATAATCTTGAAAACACAAAAAAATAGTTCTATGTTTTATAGTTTAGTTCAATTAATTAAAATTAGTTTTATATTTTTATATTATAATTGTACATAATTTTAGAAGGAGGAATTAGTTTTAGGTTGGTTTATCCCGTCTTTATAAATCTAGTAGTCCATTTTTCTAGTCTTGGCCCAATTACCTAGCCCATCATTCCTAGGCCCATACCCATAACCTAATCCCTACTCCAATATAATAGTACTTAACACCTAAATATAGGGACACCAAAAAAAGGCCTAAAAATCTACAGAAAGAGCGCCGCAAATCAGAACCCACACCCCTGACTTCACCTTCTTCAACCATTAACACACCCATTGTCAACCCCCCTGTCTAGATTTCCCTCTGTCTCTCCCTCGTTCTTTAAGAGAGAACGCCGATGGGCAGTAAATCGGCGATTTCGTCGGCTAAAATTTGACCACCCAACGCCTCACCCCTACTTTAAAGATAAGCTGAACCCTAGAGAGGCTTGAGAGATTAAAAAGAAACGCAAAAAATGTGAAGAGAGGACGAAACAATAGTGAAACAAGGAGCAAACTAATTTTTTCCTTCCTTAATACGCATAGACGGTTTGAAGTTAGAGCAAGGAAATTTCTGGTTATGTTTTGTCGATTGTAATGTCATGGGCAGCTTTCCAGCCATGTCCCATGACCCCTTGGGCGCGCCCCGTGGCGTCCTAGCAAGCCTTCCAATGCCTAGCACCACTGACGGCCCCGTGGTCTTGGCCGCGCCAAGTGACAAGCGCGCATGTGCCTCTGTCGCCCTACCGATATCCCTCGCCAGCGCCCAACCGCAGGCAGATTCCAACAGCGCCGCGCGCGCAGACAACGCCGCGCGCGCAGACCCTGATGCCAAAGACTATGCTGCCGACAACGGACCTGTTTTCTGCCTTATAGCAAACTAAGTCTTTTTCATTGTAAATATAGAGTAGTTTTATTCCATGTACTTCCATTATGTTTCTCTAGCTTAATCAAGTCTAGTCTTGTAGCTTTGGATTATTTTTTTTAAGCATTATTAGGGGGGATCAAGCAATCAAACTTTCTAGCAAGCAAACAATTCTCTGTACTGGTGTCTCTCCCCCTCGACACCGCGTTGCCTTTCTGTAATAGCTTTCATTAATGCAATCAAGCTTTCTTTCATTCTCAATTCTCATTCCTATTCTCTCAATTGCTCTTGACATTGGTTTTCCCGTACGGCACTGACAATCTAGTCTAGCGTACAGAGGGGACCTCAGTTGGCGGACAACAACTGCATTGACATCAGTTTCTTAGCCTTACATCGCCCTTCCAAGGAATCTCAGGAAGGCGCCGCGTAACAGTTGGTATCAGAGCTTAGGCTCGACATCGGACGAGGGAACGCATTGCCATTACCACCATTTCTGACCATGGTATATCATGGGGACCGCATTGCGGCCCTTGAACAGACGGTTGACGGATTACTACCCATCATGGATACGGTGCCTGAACTAAGAACCAGCCTAGGGCAAAGGTTGGATGACCTGGACCGCAGGGTGCTCCAGGCCAAAGTTGACATAGAAAACATCAGTCGTGACTCCGAGGGAGATCGGCAAAGGGCAGCCACAGAGGAAGCCGAAATTTTTGGCAAATTCGAGGGACTCCAACAGGAGCGTGCCGAGGATTTAGCTTACAGGGCACAAGAGGCAGACAGGGTGACTGCCATGCAACAAACTATTGATGACTTGACAGACAAGTTCAATGTTGTCAATGCTGCTTTACAGGGCCTACTGCGAGGCGGTGGAAACCAGATCGGGGGCGCTGCAAACCCCACTTCCGCGACACAAAAACTGAAAATTCCTGAGCCAAAGCCATATAGTGGAGCTAGGAATGCCAAGGAAGTGGAGAACTTCATCTTTGATGTCGAACAATATTTCGATGCTGTTGGGGGCCTAGAAGAAGCTAAGAAGGTAGCAACTGCTGCCATGTATCTTCAGGGTGATGCTAAACTCTGGTGGCGGGTGAAATACGAAGCCATCAAGGCCGGTGAAGATGCTCTCGAAACATGGGCAGAACTGAAGGCAGCCATCCGCCTACAAGTTCTTCCCCGAAAATGTTGAATACAATTCAAGGAGAAAGCTACGGGAGCTCCGCCAGACCAAATCTGTGCGGGACTACGTGCGGGAATTCTCCGCGCTCATGCTAAGCATACGCGACATGGGGGACAAAGACAAGCTCTTCACTTTCCTAGAAGGGCTGAAACCTTATGCCCGTATGGAGCTACAAAGACAACGGGTAGATACCCTGCCCAAGGCGATCCAAGCAGCTGAATGCCTTAGGGACTATTAAATGGAAGCTCGGAAGGATAGGCCTCAACCGCCTGCCCGAGCGGGATTCAAAGGGGGCCAGTCTAGCAATGGTGGCCCTAGCAGAAGTGGGGGAGATTGGAGCTCAACCAAACCTAAGGCTCCCTCCACAGGCAGCAACAGTGCTGCGTCTAACAACAATGATTGGGGGAGGAAGCCCCCTTCAGGATGCCGTCATTGCGGCGGACCATATTGGAACAATGAGTGCCCACATGCACAGATGAACGCCCATCAGACTTTTGATGATGGGACAGATGACGATTCAGACGATGCGGATCAGACTGAACCAATAGGTGCTTTCAATGCAATTGTTGGCTCCATTTATGAGGCATTAGCAGAGACTAGTGCTGGTATCCGTAAGAAGAAGGACCCATGTCCAGTCACAAAGAAAGGGAAAAAGAAGGCGGATGATGAGACTCCTCTTAAGCACAAGAGGACCTTAATGTTCGTTGAGATGAAGGTGAATGGCAAGCCCATTCGGGCCATGGTAGACACGGGTGCTACCCACAACTACTTAGACTCGACTCAGGTGGAGCGCCTTGGTCTAGTTGTAGGGAAAGGTAGAGGCCGTGTCAAAGCTATCAACTCACCTCCCCAGCCAGTGGGTGGAATAGCCAAAGAAGTACCGATGAAGCTTGGCCCTTACGAAGGAAAATTCAACCTGCGCATGGTGATCATAGATGACTTCAAGTTGATAGTTGGATTGGAATTCCTGAGGCAAACCAACACCATGCATGTACCGTATGCTGACATGTTACTGATGATGGGAGCAAACGGGACCAAGCCCTACATTATCCCGTGCATGCCTATGAAGATGGCCGTTGAAAACATCTCGGCCTTGCAGTTGAAGAAGGGGGTCAAAAGAAATGAACCCACGTTCCTGGCAACCCTCTGCATCGAAGATGTAGAATGCTCCTCGAGTCCCATTCCTGAACCCGTGAAGGAGCTACTACTAGAGTTTGAAGATGTCATGCCACAAGACATGGCAAAGCGACTACCGCCTAGGCGCACTGTGGACCATGAAATTGAGCTGGTGCCGGGCGCGAAGCCACCTGCCCGGGCGCGAAGCCACCTGCCCGGGCGCCTTACAAAATGTCACAACCCGAACTCACCGAGCTTTGGAGACAATTGACGGAAATGCTAGACACAGGGATTATCATGCCCTCCAAATCCCCATACGGGTCCCCTGTGCTATTCCAAAAGAAACATGATGGTAGTCTACGACTTTGTGTGGACTATCGGGCTCTAAACAAAATTACTGTGAAGAACAAGTACCCTATTCCGCTAATGGCAGACTTGCTCGATAGACTGGGTGGTGCGACGGTGTTCACCAAAATAGACATGAAGACAGGTTATTAGCAAGTTCGGATTGCATAGGATGATGAGCACAAGATGACCTGTGTGACAAGATATGGGTTGTACGATTTCCTGGTTATGACATTCTGCTTGACTAACGCCCCAGCTACATTTTGCACTTTGATGAACCAAGTCTTCCGAGAGTACATTGATGAATTCGTGGTGGTCTACTTGGATGACATTATGGTATATAGCCAAACATTGGAGGAACACCTGATGCACTTGCGGAAGGTCCTAGCTCGATTGCGGGAGCATGAACTATATGTGAAGCTATCTAAGTGCTCCTTTGCTCAAAAGCAAATTGACTTCCTCGGACATGTCATCGAGGAAGGGCGGATCAAGATGGACCAGCAGAAGATTCAGGCAATCACAGATTGGCCGCCACCTAAGGATATCCACGCCTTGAGGGCGTTCCTTGGTCTATGCAATTTCTATCGGCGATTCGTGAAAAACTACTCCCTCATTGCAGTACCATTGACAGAACTCCTCAAGAAGGTCACGCCTTAGGAATGGGGACCCAAGAGAGCGGAGGCCTTCAACGCATTGAAAGCGGCTATGTCTAGTAGCCCCATCTTGGCCCTTCCTGATCTGGCCAAGCCGTTCGAAGTACAAACAGATGCATCTGACTATGCCCTCGGTGGCGTCCTGCTACAAGAAGGGCATCCTATAGCGTACGAGAGTCGGAAGCTGAAAGATGCAGAGCGGCGCTATGCCGCCCATGAGAAAGAATTATTGGCTGTCGTCCACTGCTTGCGCCTCTAGAGGCACTATCTGCTGGGGACCCCGTTCGTGGTCAAGACAGACAACACAGTTGTTAGCCATTTCATGACCCAGCCGAAGTTGAATGGTCGACAGGCCAGGTGGCAGGAACTCCTAGCTGAATTCCACTTCAACCTGGAGTACCGAAGTGGGAAGACCAATCATGTTGCTGATGCGCTCAATCGGAGAGCTGATGTAGCATCGGTGTGCTTACTCGCCACCCTAAGGGGGAGCGAAGTAGCCACCTCCATCAAGGACCAGATACAAGATCTACTCATCAAAGACCCTACTGCACAGTATTTGGTTGATTTGGTAGGACAAGGCAAGACTCGCCAGTTCTACATGGAAGATGGTTTTCTGAAAGTGAAAGGGAACCGACTTTATGTTCCTAAAGGAGGAGATTTACGAAGGACTCTTCTGGCGGAATGTCATGATACTCTGTGGGCCGGCCATCCCGGTGAAGAACGCACCATGGCGTTACTTCGCCGTGCATATTATTGGCCTCAAATGGCCAATGACGTTGCTCAGTATGTGAAGACTTGTCTAGTATGCCAGAAGGACAAGTCAGACCGCTTAACACAGGTGGGACTCTTGGAACCACTAGTTGTCCCAAAGAGACCTTGGGAAAGTGTTTCCCTGTATTTCATCACCGGATTGCCCAAGGTCGGAGATCTAACAACTATCTTGGTTGTGGTAGATCGGTTTTCCAAATATGCTACCTTTATTGCTGCCCCACAATATATATCAGCAGAAGATACAGCTCGACTCTTCTTCTTTCATGTCGTCAAATATTGGGGCCCACCCAAAGACATTGTTAGTGATCGTGACTCACGCTTCACTAGCAACTTTTGGACCCAACTCTTTAAGTGCCTTGGGTCGAAGCTGAGTCACAGCTCAAGTTTTCATCCGCAATCTGATGGCCAGACGGAGCGGTTCAATGGTATGTTGGAGGAATATCTCCGTCATTTTGTAACCGGATCGCAGAAGAATTGGGTGAAGCTTCTGGATGCTGCTCAACTATGTTTCAATTCATAAAAGAGCTCTAGTACAAACAAAAGCGCTTTTGAAATTGTTACCGGACAACAACCGCTACTCGCACACACAGTAAACGTACCAAATATGTCTAAATCTCCTCGAGCTGCTAGCTTCTCTAAAGAGTGGAAGAAAAATTTGGAGATAGTGCGGAGCTATCTTGTCAAGGCTCAAAAGCGGATGAAGAGGCATGCTGATCAGAATCGTCGCTTTGTTGAATACCAAGTAGGAGACAAAGTGATGGTCAAAATTCCGAAGCGTTACTTATTTGGCGGGGTCCATGACCCTCGCTTATTGCAAAAATATATCGGACCCTTGTCCATTGAAAGGCGTATTGGGAAAGTTTCATACCGGGTGGATACCCCAGCTTGGTGGAAAATTCATCATGTCTTCCATGTTAGCCTCCTGAAACCTTTTCGAGAAGATACGGAGGATCCTTCAAGGAGCCAGCTCACAATACCCAGTATTCGAGGGACCAATTCAACCGGGAAAAGGCGTGTTGAAGCTATCCTTGATGATAGAGTGATTCATGCCTCAAGGAAAGACCACCAAGAGTTCTTGGTGAAATGGCAGGGCTGTGATGCAGAGGAGAACACTTGGGAGAGGGGAACAAACCTCAAAGCCTACAAGAGCCTAATTGAAGATTATCTTGCAAGTAAGGCGCCGAGGACGTCGCCAACTCAGGTGGGGGAGAATGTCATGGGCGGCTTTCCAGCCGTGCCCCATGACCCCTTGGGCGCGGCCCGTGACGTCCTAGGAAGCCTTCCAATGCCTAGCGCCACGGATGGCCCGTGGTCTTGGCCGCGCCAAGTGACAAGCTCGCATGTGCCTCTATCGCCCCACCGATATCCCTCGCCAGCGCCCAACCGCAGGCAGATGCCAACAGCGCCGTGCGCGCAGACAACGCCGTGCGCGCAGACCCTGATGCCAAAGACTATGCTGCCGACAACTGACCTGTTTTCTCCCTTATAGCAAACTAAGTCTTTTTCATTGTAAATATAGAGTAGTTTTATTCCATGTACTTCCATTATGTTTCTCTAGTTTAATCAAGTCTAGTCTTGTAGCTTTGGATTATTTTTTTAAGCATTATTAGGGGGATCAAGCAATCAAACTTTCTAGCAAGCAAACAATTCTCTGTACTGGTGTCTCTCCCCCTCGACACCGCGTTGCCTTTCTGTAATAGCTTTCATTAATGCAATCAAGCTTTCTTTCATTCTCAATTCTCATTCCTGTTCTCTCAATTGCTCTTGACATTGGTTTTCCCGTACGGCACTGACAATCTAGTCTAGCGTACGGAGGGGACCTCAGTTGGCGGACAACAACTGCACTGACATCAGTTTCTTAGCCTTACGTCGCCCTTCCAAGGAATCTCAGGAAGGCGCCGCGTAACAGTAATTATGCTGGAAATATCTTGTTGCTATGGAGTCTAATTGAAGTGGGGATCGTCGCTCGAGGTTCAGGTTCAAAGTTTTCTGTCCGGGTTTCACTGAATCTATGGTAGCTCGTTTGTTTTGTCGCTGCGTGTGTCTGTTTGAGTTTGGATTTTTGTTAATGGCATTCCATTTGTCCGTGTGTTCGATCAGAAGTTAATTATAAAGAGTTTATCCGTCGAGGTTCGATTTGAAATCGTTGTTCTTTTTTCTTTGAGGTTTGAGTTTCAATCCTTTCATATACCTATGCTATTTAAGTCTATTTACGATGCTCTGTTTATAGTGCTAATGGTGGTGATAAGAATAATATTAGCCTATGATTTAATCATGTTTGTTTATTGTTTGAGATTTGTGAATCACTGTTGCATATTTGGTTTAGATGCGTTCATGAGAATTCATCCTTGCTATTTTGAGTAGTTCATGAGTATTGTGTAAGCTCTGTTTTAGGATTTGAAAGTCTTTCTTTTAACTTCAGTTTCTTGTGCCTCGCAGTAGTCTGGCATCTCACTCTTAAATTTTCAAATTCTTGTATGGTTAAAAGAGGTAAATATTCTCCTTCATCAATTTAGAAATTAAAAGTGTTTGAATAAGCAGTTTAAGTAATTGTTTGGTCTGGTGTTATTAATGTTAATTGGAATATACTAGCATCCTGTGGATATGACTATTAAGATATCATGTTCGTTGTTAGTTCTAAGTTAGACCTGCGTTCTCTTTCTGTTAAATCTAAAATGTTAAGTGGAGTGATTTGTGATCCATCAAATGGGTCAGTGTATTTCACTACCTTCTCATGCTTGACTATGTGCACTCTTTGCAGTTATCGTATGCATTGGTGTTAATATTATGATCTGGCAGAACACAATAATGAAAAGTGAGGTGTTTCGCATTTTGTTTATTGAAAATAAGTTGAGCTGAGGTGTGCCTCACATTTTAAGGAACACTTGTAGTGTGCTTTTGGCGCGTTATAATAAAATTATCATTGCTACGGGTACGGTTCCCGTGATGTAGTTGTGATACACCTTTCCTAAATTCAGGTCCAAAGACGTGTTTTAGATGACTTTGAAATCTTCCTTAAAATATTTAAAAGTGGTTTAAAGCTAAAATCCACATAGGTTTAAAAGTGTATTATGAATCAGATAATAGGCCAATAACAACAAATGAGCGATCGTGCTAGAACCACGGAATCCGGGAATGCCTAACACCTTCTCCCGGGTTAACAAAATTCCTTACCCGAATTTCTGTGTTCGCGGACTATAAAATAGAGTCAATCTTTTCCTCGATTCGGGATTCGAACCGGTGACTTGGGACACCATAAAATTATTCCAAGTGGCGACTCTGAATCTTTAAATAAATAAATTCCGTTTCGATTGTCACTTTAAGTTGAAAAAAAACTCCCTTATATACCCATTCCCGGGGGGTAGGTAAAAAGGAGGTGTGACAGCTCTGGCGACTGTGCTGGGTATCGAACCCAGAATCTCTAGTTCAGGGTTGAGAATTCGAGCTTAGAATAACTATTATACTTGGCTTTTATCTATTTTCTGATTTTTTGCGTGTTTGAGCCTAATGTGCGAAATACCGCTTTAATATTGCTTGAACTGTATATAAACTGTTACAAAAACCCACTTCTCTCTGAGTCTTCTTAATCATCTGGGAAGTGTGTACTTCATGTGACTTCTTTTCTGTTAGAGTCATATCCTAATTTTAGAACGAGGTTCGGACAAGTTGCAAAGCCGGTGAAGCTTCTGTATTTCCGGTACGCTGCATCCCCTTCGGCTCGAGCTGTCCGCTCGGGTAAGCCAGGTCTAGAACAATACACCCAGATTTTAAACCTAGAATAGCATAGCCTCATGGCGGATCCCTAGTAGGAACGCTTGTTTGCATCACGTGCATTTGAATTTGGGGACTCAACACATGGGTTGGGTCCGTCTAGGACATGGTGTATACAAATTAAAAGACCATCCTGATACATCTTACATGCTACTTGTGTATATGTCTATTTCGGCTTGCATGTTGACTGGCTTCTAGAATAGGGAAAGAAAATTCTGAAAATCTGCCAAAATTCTGAAAAAAAAGTCATTTCAAAATGAGCCAAAATTTTCAAGTGTCATGTTTTCCTGTTCCGTCAAAACGGTAGAACTACGCGGGTCGGATTCTCACCGGATGTGAGATACATAGGCAAACCTCATCGGTTCCGGCTTCCAATTTTCAAAAAATCCAAAAAAATTCTTTTACTTCCTTCTTTAGAATTTTTTTTCTTTGAGACCCCAATTTTTAAAAAATACAAAAAATATTTTCTTTTTGTTGCTTCTCAAAATCAAAAAATACAAAAATATTTTTATTCTTCTTTCGAAAATTGAAAAGAAAATCCAAGCTTCAAAAATACTTTCCTTTTCTTTAGAAGTATTTCTTTCCTAACCTCAGAATAAAAATCCATAAATGATAAAATATTTTTCTTTCTTCTTTAGAAGTTTTTCTATAAATATTCCAAAAAAATAAATAATAAAAGTTAAAATTCAAAAAAAAAAAAAAAAAAAAATCTTTTTTCTTTAGAAGTCTTTCTTTGCAAGAATGCTAAAGGAAAATCAAAATCCAAAAATATTCTCTTTCTTCTTTATAAGTCTTTCCTTTGAAAAAAAAAGTAAAAAAGAAAAGAAAATTCGAAATCCAGAAAAACATAAATTTAGTTTTTTTCCTTTATTCCTAATCTTCCCGAACTACCCAAGATCTGATTTATGTTTCCACATAATACATAGGCAACCCACATCAGGTTCGATCACCATTAAAAAGAAATGAAAAAATATTGATAATAATAAGGACTAACTGAGTCCATTCTAACATATTTTGTTTTGAATTATGAAGAAAGTTGAGGTGGGGTTTGTGGTAAGTTGGAAACACAAGATCTAGGGAAAACTGATAACTGACATCGAAGATGTTACAAGTGCTCAAGAGACTCAGGGTCAGAGGGTTCAACAAGAGTCTACTGTGTTTGAAAAAATAGAATACTGAAACAGCAAATGACCGAAATGTGTCAAGCGTGGGCCAGTGGTCGAGGACAGCCTCGTCATGAGTCACAATCTGCTACACAGCAAGAGCAGTACCACTCTCCTGAGTACCACTCGTACTCGTTTGATCTTCCTGCAAATATTAAGAAGCCTGCCCGAAAGATGGTACAGGAAGAAATGATCCAAAGAGTGAAAAGCTTAGAACAACGGTTGAAAAACATGCAAGGGTTGGCAGGTCAAAAGTGTGTTGCCTTCAAAGATCTATGTATGTTCCCCATTGTCCACTTGCCGAGATCCCATAGCCCACCTGAAAAGGTATTGCAATCAACTGAGAGGTGTGGGAAGAAATGAAGAATTGTTGATGGCTTATTTCGGGGAAAGTCTTACGAGAGTAGCCTCCGAATGGTTTATGGATCAAGACACGTCTCGCTGGTATGTCTGGGATGACATGGCACAGGCCTTTGTCAAACAGTTCCAATACAACATTGACATTTCCCCAGACCACATTTCCCTTTCAAACTTGACGAAGAAACCAACTGAAAGTTTCAGGGAATATGCCATTAAATGGAGAGAGCAATCGGCCAGAGTTGAGCCACCCATGGATGAGCACGAGTTAATCACTGTCTTCCTTCAGGCTCAAGAGCCAGATTATTTTCAAAACATGATGTCCGCAGTGGGTAAATCTTTCTCGGAAGCAATCAAAATGGGGGAAATTATTAAGAATGGTCTTAAGACAATCAAAATTATAAGTCAAGCAATTCTCAAAGCCGCAACTCAGGTTGTCCCGATTGAATCCGATAATTTCAGTAGCACGAATGAGAAGGATGAAGAAATCATGATGACAACAAGTTCGAGAAGATGTCCCAGGAAAACACCTCGAAGGTATGCGCAGCCTCATCAGGTTTCCCATGACTCCCCTGAGCATTGCTATCCCCCTCAGAACCCTCAATATTCTGTTGCTACACCTCAGTATGTTGCCCGGCCACCAAGACACCCCAGAAGGCGAGCACCAGCATCGCAAAATCTCCACCAGCCTCCACAAAATTTTCAAATGCCTTATAACCCACATCCAAGCCAGGGTATAGAAGGGAACAAAGGCTGAAAGATAATTTTACACCAATAGGAGAGTCCGATGCAAGCTTAATTGAGAAATTAAAGCAGTATGACATGATTGCACCTATTCCTCCAAATCATGTGGACCCCCGTACAAGAAGCTTTGATCCTTCTAAAAGGTGTGAATAGCATTCCAATGCCCAGGGGCACAATGTTGAAAGCTGTCGGGATTTGAAAAGAGAAATAGAAGGATGATCCAGGAAAACCTGATTGTGATCCAAGACAGTGACACCCAGAATGTCGCGCAGAATCCTTTACATGCACATCATGATGCACACTTTGTGGGGATGATGCCAGGTGACATGGAGTATGAGAATCCTCTGGGGAACTTGCTAACTTAAGTTAATGATGTTGAAATTGGAGAAGGCTCTGTTGATTCTGATAAGCAAATTTGTGGCTAAATGCCAAGCCTAGCAATTGAAAAGTCATTCCCTCCTCACCAGGAAGGAATCTTGGTAGCTTGTTTTGATGTTTTTTCTATTATCTGGGTTATTTCAGGGTTGTGGTCTAGATTTTATTTGTTTTATTGAGTCAAACCCTTCTTTCCCCCCATTCTGTTTGTGTGAGTCTTGTATGTCTGTTCTGTTGCTATTTTTATTATTCAGGTTATTTTAGGGTTGTAACTCGTATTTTAGGTTGCTTGTTTAGTTGTAAAATCCTTTCATCCTTTACTCAATAAAATACAGTTTGTCCTTTTGTGTCATTCTATTCCTATTTCTTTTCTCGCTAGTTCTAATGACATGACATGCATGCAGAAATTTGGCCAGATCTTAGGAACTAATTTAATCTGGAATTCGATAACTAAAAAAATACTTTTGAGGATGAATAAAGAGTTGGAATACTTTGAAACTAAGGTCGAGTAAAATTCACATTCAAATCATTGTGAAGATCGGGCTTGAGGATGTTTAATCAATTGATGTTTGTTGGAAAGTTTATCACTAAGGGATGAAAAAATGTCTTGTGACCATGGAACACCAAGAAGACAGACATGTTCGTCAATGCTGTGATCGCGAAAAGATACCATGTTTGATGTTCTTTAGGTTGGGAGACCTTTTTTATGCTACCCAAATACTTTATATCCTTTGCTACCTCTTTTGAGCCTATGTTATTTTTCTTTGACTACCCTCTTTTGGAATCAAGTTTAGAGTCAAAAAACAAAAAACAAATTCATGGCCCAAGAGTACAAACTAGGGCAATTCTTAGAAAGTTCAGAAAAAAAAAGAATTGTCAAAGGTCCATGCCCTAAAAAATAGAAGTTGGGGTAAACAAAAAAAAAGAAAAGAAAAACAAAAAGAGAAAAAAAAAAGAAAAAGGAAAAGAGAAACAAAAAGAAAGATGAAAAATAGTTTAGATTAGATGTTTGAACTATGTTAGACCTGATCCCTTTAAAAAAAGGATACGTAGGCAGCCTCACGGTTCGGTCCAACCAAATAAGAATTTAGAAGAAAAAGAAAAAAAAAATAGAAAAAATAGAAAAATCCAAAAATCCCCAGCATCTGAAACTGGGGCAGAGATTTTATTTCACCTTTGGAAGAGTCGATTCCAAGAGTTGTAAGTCCACAACCCCCTTTACTTTGAGTTTATTTTGAGCCTTCATGACGTCCTTTCTTTCTAACCCTATCCAAAATCCTTCCAAATAAAGACCTCCCGATATGCCTTCAAGAATGCCAAGAGAAGCATGCAATGAGCAACGGTTGTCACATGACGTAGAACACCGTCGAGTTTCTTGCAAAAAGGGAAAGAAAAAGAAAAGAAAAATGAGAGAGTCTTATTAGTGAAAACCCTCACGGGCATTGTAAGACGACGGTGAGCAGAGATGAATAAATGAGAGAGACTTGTTGGTGAAAACCCCTCGGGGCACCCCAAGTCGAAAGTGAGTCGCGAAGCTGATGCAAAGAATTGGTACGAACAAGCCCGACTTCAAAGCTCATAAGAATGGCAAAAGGGAAGATTGGATTAGTTTGATAGATCAAGCCGTTGAGTCCAAAATGCATGTCATGACCATTAAGGCTAGTTATTGGAAAAAAAAGAAACTCTTCCTTATGTCCTTCCGACAGGGGGAATTTCTTGTTAATATTGTTTCTTTATAGCATTGTGTCCTTCCCTCTGAGTCAGTCCTTGTCAAAATAAGCAAGAAAATATTTCAAAATCTGCTACCAGCTTTTCAGTTGCACAAAGTAAATTTGGCCAGTACACTCGGTTGTTACTGTCAATATACCTTGAGGATTCATACAAAGGCTTCCCCAAAAGACTCTAGTCAGCCTACTTGGCGCAAGCAAAGATAACTGCTGATTCTTTTTGACAAACAAATTGCTCAAAAGCAGGAAGTCATTCAAGATATCAGAAAAGGTCACCTAAGCAAAGATCTCCAGTTGGGATAAGGCTGTTTGAGGTGCAAATACAAACGGTACTAGGTGTGAAACAATCAAAGTTGGTGCAGAACAAAAGTCTCTTGAGACCGACTCAGGCTGATCGAGCAAAAGTCAAGCTACTCAAGACTCAACGCCACAAACCGACCATCACTTTCAAAACTGACAAAATTTTCTTTGTTTGAAACAGGAACAAAGACGTGCAAGGAAAGAGGTTCCAAAAAAAAGAGAAAAAAAATAAAGAAGGGAAAAGAAAAGAGGAAAAAAAAGAAAGAGAAAAAATAGAAAAAAAAGACATAGAAAAGAAGAGAAGAGGTGACGAAGGGAAATTTCTCAAATTTTTGCCTTTATTTGTCTTGTTAATATGCATAAAATCATGCCATTGCTCTTTACAGTTTCCTCCTAGGGTAATATGTCCTAGTCTAATGGATTTCCTTCCAATAAAAATCTTAGTCTGATGAATCTTTCTCCTAAGATAAGAAAACCTAGTTTGATGAACTTTCTCCTAGGATAAACATCTTAGTCAGATGAATCTTTCTCCTAAGATACAAATAAAAAATCTTAGTCTGATGAATTTTTCTCCTAAGATAGAAGACCTAGTCTGATGAACTTTCTCCTAGGATAAAAGTCTTACTCTAATGAATCTTTTGCCTAAGATACCAAAAAAAGGAGACCTAGTCTGATGAATTTTCTCCTAGGATCAAAGTCTTAGTCTGATGAATCTTTCTCCTAAGATAGACAACCTATTCTGATGAATTTTCTCATAGGATCAAAATCTTAGTCTGATGAATTTTTCTCCTAAGATAGAAAACCTAGTCTGATGAACTTTCTCCTAGGATCAAAATCATAGTCTGATGAATTTTTCTCCTAAGATAGAAGACCTATTCTGATGAACTTTCTCCTAGGATAAAAATCTTATTCTGATGAATTTTTCTCCTAAGATAGAAGACCTAGTCTGATGAACTTTCTCCTAAGATAGATGTCTTAGTCTGATGAATTTTTCTCCTAAGATAGAAAACCTAGTCTGATGAATTTTCTCCTAGGATCAAAATCTTAGTATGCTGAATTTTCTCCTAGGATAAACGTCTTAGTCGGATGGATCTTTCTCCTAAGATACCAAAAAAAACAAAAAAAAAAGAGAAAAAGGACCTAGTCTGATGAACGTTTTCCTAGGATTAACGTCTTAGTCTGATGAATCTTTTTCCTAAGATTGAAAACCTAGTCTAACGAATTTTTTCCTAGGATATTTTGAAAAAAAAAAGAAATCTGAATTTGTAAAGAAGAGAGGGGTCAATTTTTAGTTTTTATAAGTTATCAATATTTGTAAAGAAGATAGGGGTCAGTCTTTACTTTAGTCAAGCTTAGTTTATAGTTTTCCGCAAGCTCAATCACTTTTAGGAGACGTACATCCTAGTCTAGTATTTAGTTTACTCATCATAGCATCAATAATATAAGTGTTTTACAATATTGCTAACAACTCACAAATCTTGCTAGTGCAAACTGGGGTAGAAAATTTCGTTTGTTTTGTTGGTTTTGACTGCAGGCACCCACATGGAAAACAAGGGAACATAGAAAGTTTCAGCAATCAAGCGCCCACCTGGAGAACAAGGGAAAACGGTTCCAGTTTCGAAGGAAGACAGGTCAAGTTCAGCAATCAGGCGCCTACCTAGAGAACAAGGGAAGATAGTTCAAGTTTCAAGGAAAAGCAGTTTCAAAGGAAGACAGTTCAAGTTTCAAGGGAAAATAGTTCGAGTTTCAAGGGAAAACAGTTAAAGTTTCAAAGGAAGTCAGTTCAAGTTCAGCAATCAGGCGCCCACCTGAAAAAAGGGATTTCAATTCAGAATGCAATTCAGGTCAACAACAAAAGAAGATCGCGTCAAGAATACGAGTCAGCAGTCCGAGATGATCAACAGAAGTTTGTCACAATCCAGAATAAAAAGAAAAAAAAAACAACAACAAAAAGAAAGATAAGAAATGAATCCAAATGCAGAAGTTAATGAAAGATGTGAGCTGCTCAAGACAGGGCTGAGGTCACAAGCTCTGCATGTCCCGTCTTGGTTTGAAAAGTTGAAGAAGATTGAACCAATACTTGCAGCTAACAAGCATCAAGATTCAGATCAGGGTCTGCATGAAGAACCAACCAAGACTCAAGATCAAGCTTCAGAAGACTCATAGATAGGAATCTTGCAACTTGTAGCTGATAGGCTTAGTTAGTCTTTTTCATTTTTGGTTTTGATGTAATAACAGGACCGCGGACCGGAACCTCAGCGGAACGGAACATCGACTGGCTCTCCACCTCAGTATACTCCATCACTGTTTTTACTTCTGAACTACACTTGGCCTGATTCCTTTATAGCCAAGGATATGTAGGCAGCTCAGATACCAGGGCTCGGTCACATTTTTCTTTCTTTTAGCTTTCGGTTTCCCTAAATAAGGGTTGGGTCAAAAAATCTGTCTAGTCATTCTTTGTCTGAAAACTTTTCGCGTTTCCAGTCAAAGAGGGGCAGCTGTAGACATGTGATTTTTGACCCTCCCCAAAATTTCACCCATTTTAGCATGTAAAATATTTAGTTTAGGCCTAATATCGCTATTTCAGCTAATTTTGACTCTTTTACTTTATTTCGTCACAAAAATGAAAATTACAAAAAAACAATTTAGTTTACGTATCTTTCGTAAATTTAAATAAAAAATATACAAAAATAGTACCTTATCTTTATTTTTATATAATCTTGAAAATACAAAAAAATAGTTCTATGTTTTATAGTTTAGTTCAATTAATTAAAATTAGTTTTATATTTTTATATTATAATTGTACATAATTTTATAAGGAGGAATTAGTTTTAGGTTGGTTTATCCCGTCTTTATAAATCTTGTCGTCCATTTTTCTAGTCTTAGCCCAATTACCTAGCCCATAATTCCTAGGCCCATACCCCTAACCTAATCCCTACTCCTATATAATAGTACCTAACACCTAAATATAGGGACACCAAAAAAGATGCCTAAAAATCTGCAGAAGGAGCGCCGCAAATCAGAACCCACACCCCTGACTTCACCTTCTTCAACCATTAACACACCCATCGTCAACACCCCTCTCTAGATTTCCCTCTGTCTCTTCCTCGTTCTTTAAGAGAGAACGCCGATGGGCAGTAAATCGGCGATTTTGCCGGCTAAATTTTGACCACCCAACGCCTCACCCCACTTTAAAGATAAGCTGAACCCTAGAGAGGCTTCGAAGATTAAAAAAGAAACACAAAAAATGTGAAGAGAGGACGGAACAACAGTGAAACAAGGAGGAAACTAATTTCTTCCTTCCTTAATACGCATAGACGGTTTGAGGTTAGAGCAAGGAAATTTCTGGTTCTGTTTTGTCGATTGTAGTTATGCTGGAAATATCTTGTTGCTATGGAGTCTAATTGAAGTGGGGATCATCGCTCGAGGTTCAGGTTCAAAGTTTTCTGTCCGGGTTTCACTGAATCTCTGGTAGCTCGTTCGTTTTGTTGCTACGTGCGTCTGTTCGAGTTTGGATTTTCGTTATTGGCATTCCATTTGTCCGTGTGTTCGATCAGAAGTTAATTATAAAGAGTTTATCCGTCGAGGTTTGATTTGAAATCATTGTTCTTTGTTTCCGGTTTGGGGTTTGAGTTTCAATTCTTTCATATACATATGCTATTTCAGTCTATTTATGATGCTCTGTTTATTGTGCTAATGGTGGCGATAAGAATGATATTAGCCTTTGATTTAATCATGTTTGTTTATAGTTTGAGATTTTTGAATCACTATTGTATATTTGGTTTAGACACGTTCATGAGAATTCATCCTTGCTATTTTGAGTAGTTCATGAGTATTGTGTAAGCTCTATTTTAGGATTTGAAAGCCTTTTTTTAACTTCAGTTTCTTGTGCCTCACAGTAGTCTTGCATCTCACTCCTATATTTTCAAATTCTAGTATGGTTAAAAGAGGTTAATATTCTCCTTCATCAATTTATAAATTAAAAGTGTTTGAATAAGCAGTTTAAGTAATTGTTTGGTCTGGTGTTATTAAAGTTAATTGGAATATACTAGCATCCTGTGGATATGACTATTAAGATATGATGTTCGTTGTTAGTTCTAAGTTAGACCTACGTTCTCTTTCTGTTAAATCTAAAATGTTAAGTGGAGTGATTTGTGATCCATCAAATGGGTCAGTGTGTTTTACTACCTTCTCATGCTTGACTATGTGTGCTCTTTGCAGTTATCGTATGCATTGGTGTTAATAGTATGATCTGGCAGAACACAATATTGAAAAGTGAAGTGTTTGGCATTTTGTTTGTTGAAAATAAGTCGAGCTGAGATGTGCCTCACATTTTAAGGAACACTTGTAGTGTGCTTTTGGCGCGTTATAATAAAATTATCATGGCTACGGGTACAGTTTCCGTGATGTAGTTGTGATACACCCATCCTAAATTTGGGTGTGCATTTCATGTGACCCTAATCCAAATCTTAACAATGTTAAATAAAATGTGTCTCGGACTGCGGGTTCATTTCATGTGGCGTGGTCCAAACACGTATTTTAGATGATATTGAAATCTTCCTTAAAATATTTAAAAGTGGTTTAAAGCTAAAATTCACATAGGTTTAAAAGTGTATTAAGAATCAGATAACACGCCAATAAAAACAGTTGAGCGACCGTGCTAGAACCACGAAATGCGGGAATGCCTAACACCTTCTGCCGGGTTAACAGAATTCCTTACCCGAATTTCTATGTTCGCGGACTATAAAATAAAGTCAATCTTTTCCTCGATTCGGGATTCGAACCGGTGACTTGGGACACCATAAAATTATCCCAAGTGCCGGCTCTGAATCTTTAAATAAATAAATCCCGTTTCGATTGTCACTTTAAGTTGGAAAAAAACTCCCTTATATACTCCTTACCGGGGGGTACGTAAAAAGGAGGTGTGACACCAAGACCTCCCCAACAAAATGGAGTTGTGGAAAGGAAGAATAGAACTCTTTAAGAAATGTCAAGAACAATGCTGATCAATAGTGGGATTGCAAAGAACTTCTGGGATGAAGCTGTCAACACTACCTGCTACTTGGTGAACAAGTGCATGATCAGATCTCTCCGGAACAAAACCCCCTATGAGTTGCTGAATGAAAGGAAACCCAAGTTGACTCACCTATGAATATTTGGGTGCAAATGCTATGTTTTGAACAATGGAAAGGATCAGCTTGGTAAATTTGATGCCAAGAGTGATGAAAGAATCTTTCTGGGGTATTCTTCTCAAAGCAAAGCTTACAAGATATACAACAAGCAGACTCAATGTGTTGAGGAAAGTGTTCATGTAATATTTCACGAGTCCTATCCCTCCTATGAGAAAAGTACCAAGGATGATCAAGATGGAGAGCCCTTACTAGTTCCAGGTGAAGTCATCGACATGACAAATGGAAAGGCAGACATGATGAGCCAAGTGAAAGAGCCAAGTGGAGACAATGCTGCCTCTTCCTCAAGGGAACCAGGTACCTCAATTACAACCACTGAAGCTGAAGAAAGAGTGGTTGATGTAGTGCAGGGTACTTCACAAGCACTTGAGAGAAGAACACAAGGGAGCCAGTTAGATATATCCAACTCCTATATAAATAAACCTTAAATGGCCAACTGGAAACACAAAAGCTCTCATCCTCTTGACAACATAATTACCCCTCTAGATTCTGGAGTGCAAACCCTATCAAAAGTCAAAAATTCATTTGCCTTCTCAGCCTTTCTTTCCCAAATAGAACCCAAAAATATCAAGAAAGCCTTGAATGATAAAGATTGGATTACAACCATGCAAGATGAGCTACATCAGTTCGAAAGGAACAATGTATGACACCTGGGACCTAGACCCTAAGAGTGAACCATTATAGGAACCAGGTGGGTATTCAGGAATAAGCTTGATGAACATGGAAATGCTACAAGGAACAAGGCCAGGCTAGTGGTTCAAGGTTATAATCAGGAGGAAGGGATTGATTATGATGAGACATTTGCTCCAGTTGCTTGCATGGAAGCTATTAGAATCCTAATCGCTTTTGCATCTCATATGGAATTCACTCTGTTCCAGATGGATGTCAAAAGAGCATTTCTTAAGGAAAAAGTCTATGTAAAAGAACCTCCAGGGTTTGAATGTCATGAACACCCTAAATATGTGTTTAAACTGGACAAATCATTATATGGGTTGAAGCAGGCTCCTCGATCTTGGTATGAAAGGTTGTCAAAGTTCCTCTTATGAAATGGTTTTACAAGAGGGAAAATTGATAATACCTTGTTCCTGGAGAAACGGGGAAGGAACCTGCTCATTGTTCAGGTCTATGTTGATGATGTCATTTTTGGGGCATCAACTGATTCTCTGTGTGAAGAATTTGCAAAACTCATGGGAAGTGAGTTTGAAATGAGCATGATGGGAGAGCTGAATTTCTTCTTGGGTCTTTAAGTAAAGCAGTCCACGAAGGGTACATTCATTTGTCAGCAGAAATACATCAAGAAGCTCTTGAAGAGATTTGATATGGAAGCATCAAAAGTGATATACACTCTCATTGCTACGTCTACTCGACTGGACATGGATGAAACATGATCTCCTGTGAATCAAACTATGTTTAGAGGCATTATCGGGTCTCTTCTCTATCTCACTACCAGCAGACCTGATATTGTCTTCAGTGTAGGGCTATGTGCAAGGTTTCAATCAAATCCCAAGGAATCTTAGCTGCCAATTTTTTTTTGATATACCTTAAGGGAACACAGGACCTGGTCCTATATTACCCCTCAGGTGACAATTTTAATCTTATTGGGTATGCTAATGCTGACTATGCAGGTTATCTTGTGGACAGGAAAAGTACTTCTGCAATGGCTCACTTTCTAGGATCATGTCTCATCTCTTTGGGCACAAGGAATCAAAACTCAGTGGCTCTTTCAATGGCTGAAGTAGAATATGTAGCTGCAACCACCTACTGTGCTCAGCTCTTATGGATTAAACATCAACCTGAGGATTTTGGGGTATTTACTGATTGTGTGCCTCTTCTTTGTGATAACAGCAGTGCACTCAACATGGCCAAGAATCCAGTTCAACACAAAAGAACCAACCACATTGATGCGAGACATCATTTTCTGAGGGATAATGTGGAGAAGGGGCTGATCTGTATGAAGTTCTGTAGCATAGAAGACCAAATTGCATATATATTCACCAAAGCATTGAGTAGGGAACATTTTGAAAGAAATAGGGTGAAGTTGGGGCTATTGAAGCCTAATTGAGAACCTGATTCCCATCAATTGGCTATGAAAATCACCTTCAGGTAAAATTAGCTAAAGTGTTTTCTAGCCAAGTCAAACTCACTTCTATACCATTGTAGGTAAACATGCATGATGATTATAGAAGCTATAGATGCATTGCATGGGTAATAAAAGAGGATTGAAATTTTCTAAGACAGGTCAAGAACCTGGTTCTTGTACCAAAGGTTAGTAGTTCTGTACATTCTTTAATAAACATCTTGAAAAGGTACAAATATCAACTACTATGTCATCCACCTTTTCAGACTCTGCTATCACGTCATTTTACTTCATATCGTTCCATCTCCCTCTGAAACATTGCAACTCTCCAAGCACAACCGCCATTTTAGAACATGTTCCTATCTCTCTCTTCATAATTATCCTCTCTCATTAAAAACCCTCTCCTTTCTTCACAAACCATAGTTCCTTATTAGAACTTCTCTAAAGAATTTTCTACTCTATATCTTCAATGGCTGTCAAAAACTCCGAAATTCCTGTCTCAGTCATCACTAAGCCAGAAAAACCATTGAGTCCTCCGTCCTCGATGAGTCCTCTATAACCATCTCTGTCCTTATAACTGAAATCACCTCAAACCCAGATTTCTCGTCACCCTCCAGTTCAAAGGCGACTATCTCAGAAACCCCTAAAGTCATTGATCCTTCTTCCCTATCTTTTAATATTCCCATTGATCAAGGGAAAAGTAGAGAACAGGGTAAAAGTCCTAAGGTCGTAGAGGTTTCTGCCATTGTTGCTTCAGATACTGTGGTGGCCATGGAGCCTATCGAGGATGAAAATATCGCGACCATCTTTGTGGTATCTGCCGATGGAGTATTACATGAGATAATTTCTGGCGCACCCATGTCTCAAAGGAACGAGACAAAGGGATTTGTGGGAGAAGGAGCCATGGTGGCTGTTGAAGGCTTTGCACCAGCAAAAACTACTAGGCCTTTTTGTGAAGAACTTGACCCTTCTCCGGAGGAAACAAGTGAGGGTTCTCACTCCCAGGCCAGTTCTACTCCTGCATCTTCTCCTCCATTTGCTATTAAGCCCTTGGACATTCTATTCCCTGAGATGAGGTCTAGTGATAATGAGGATGAAGACAACATTCCTCTTGATGCATTCATAGTCAAACGAAGGGTAGTGATCACTCTGGAGTCTTCAACTAAATGACCTACTACTAGGCTGCAAGAAAAGGTAGCTTATGACTCTGCCCTTCAAAAAAGCAGTAAGAAGAAAAAGAGGAGACTAGTGAAAGACAATGAGATAGTGTGTGACAAGGATGTCCCTGTGGTGGTAATTTTGAGGAGGAAACAACAGAGGAACCTAGTTCCTTAGTGAGAAGGTCCCAAGAAGAAAAAACAATCTGCTTTAGTGGAGAATGTTACAACCCCCAGTTCAAAAGTGAAAGATATTATGAGTGAACCCTCAGTTTCTGATGAGGATGTGTTGGTCAAGTCTAAGGGAAAAGAAAAATCAAGTGGTGTGAAGTCTGGAAAGAGAAAGTTGGAACCTGTTAAGGAACCTGTTTCTGCGAAAAAGATGAAAAGTGAAACTAGTTGTGCATCAGAAAGATTAAGGCACCAAAAGGTCCTATTGGGTCGCACTTTTGACCCAGCAATTTCTGATATGGCTGGTATAAGACAAGTCCTTGCAATGGTTGAGTTTTAATAGTGGGGGCATCTGTTCTAAATGGATGACAGCCTATTTCCTGTTGGTACCTACCACATTGTGCCTTAGTGAATGAGGTGGACATTGTGTTTGATGTGAGTCTGCTTGGGGATATTCTTAAAGTCCCTACGGTTGGTGTGTCTACTATGAGATATGTGTGTGAGTTTAGCTTTTAGAATGCTGTGGTAAAGGATAATGCGAACCAAAAGGGGTACCAGGTTCACAAGAAGGAATTACTCCCTGTTTATCAGTTTCTCTTCGAGTTGGTGAACAAAGTTCTGTTACCCCATGCTAAGAGGAGATCCATGACTTCCAAGTCTGACTTAATTTTAATGGAGCAACTGGATAGATTTACACCTATGAACTTGCCTGCCATCATGATCGAACATATGCAGAAGGTAGCAGCCTTCAAGGATGGCAATCATGGTCTTCCATATGGATTTCTACTTACGCAAGTGTTTAAGTTTTTCAAGGTGCCACTGAGGCAAGGTAAGGTAGGAACCAAGAAGTAGACCATCTCTCAAACAACATTGCAAGAATGTGAGTGCATCAAGAAGAATGGGGGGTTATGCAGTACATCAACAATCTCTCAGCTCATCAATGCTCAAAATAGTGCAATTGAGGAGATTCGAAGGTTGAAGGCTAGGAATGCTATCCTGGAAGGTCAGCAGGCCCAAGGGGCCTTAGAGTCAAATGAGGAAGTGGTTCGTTTGACAAAAGAAAATGTTGATCAAAGGGAACAAATGGAGAATCTGAAAGAAGAACTGCTAAATGAGCAAAAGTAGCAAATGCCAGAATAGACCTAGTTCTCCAAACTCTTGTTGCAGCTTCCAAGCCCTCTACTCCTAGTGCCCCCAAGCAATCCTTTCAGTGACCAGTTTCTGGATTGTCTATTTTTGTTTTTATGACTTGGCAGATGTTTTTTGTTTCTTTTGTTCTGATGTGGATGGGATGTATCAGTACTGCTCCCGATTTCAACAATCTAATCTTTGCTTTTGATTTGTGAGAATAGGCATATGTTTATATATAAAAACTCTCCTCTTTTGCTATCTAATTGCTTGTGTTCTCTGTTTCTCTTTTCTATCATGTTGTGTGCACATATGTGGAATTAGTTATCTAGAGTAGACTTCTTTATACTATTTACCTGTTTGTGTATTTTTAATGATGCCAAAAGGGGGAAGTATAATTTGAAAAGGGATCTGATTAAGGTGTGAGCATAAACTCAGGGGGAACATGTGAAGTTCCTATTGCTTCATCTGGTCATTTCTGCTCTAAATATATGTTATCAATATCTAAGTTTTTCATCATCAGTAAGGGGGAAATTGATGGGTTTTCAATGGCTTTGCCTTATGTTTTGATGATCTAACAAACTTACTGTAAAGAACCATATAGGGAACCTGACACACTTGGAACACATTGCTAATGAACGGATTCAAGCCAGAACTCTAGTTAATGTGAATTGCTGCAAGTGTAGAAAATAGAGAAACAAGAAAGGGACCTGATCCCTTGTGTTTCCCTGACAGCAGTACGAAAGTCAACTGAGCATAGCTAGAAAGTGACTGCCACAGAAATAGTGCACACAGTGCAGCAGTTTTGCAGTCACTTGTCCTTTGACAAACCAAGTGCTTACATCATTCAAGTGATGTCATCAAATGCATTTTAACAAGAGTGTTACAACAAAACATCACTTGAATACTTGAGAATTCACTTCAAGCATTCAAGCCTTCAGAGACAATGAACTAAATTCTCAAGAGCCTCAAGAACAAAGTTAAACGCTACTACGGACCAGTTCCTAAATCTAGTATTTTGTTATGCTTAGTTGAGTTGTAAATTTATAATTGTTCTTCATTGTAATTCCTAAATTTCTTAGCTAGAAGCGTTACTTAGGAACCCCTTTGTAAAATCATAAACCCTTTGTGTTTGTGTCGTGACTAGAGTTAGTCATGAGTTGAAGTCTTTGTAATAGGTGTATTGCAAAGTGGCTTGTAATAGGTGTATTACGAGTTAGTGAGGGATTAAGAGTTTAATTCCTAGATTGCATAGGTTGTAATCTAAAAGTTGCTCATAGTGAAGTTGAAATCCTACCAGTGTAGGTCGTGGTTTTTTATCCCCTTGAGCAGGGATTTTTCCACGTAAAACTCCCTGTCATATTTACTTACTGTTTTATTAGTATTCTCAGTGGAAACTCATAGAGGACTTGGTACTCTATAGTTTGGTGGACTCATATAAACTACCAATCTTAAATTTGGAGGAAGTAAGGATTATAGGGGAGTTGCTGCCCGTTTTAATACAAAATGAGCTTGTCGTTCATTGTACGATAGTTTTACCTCTCGTAACTTAATGATAGTATTATTATCGTTGTTGTAGATTAAGGTGCGAAGAGAAGTTCAACTTCTTGATTGGAAAGATTGTGATAAGGTATGTTAAGCCAAAACCTTTCCTTCATTTTGGCATGATCTCATAACTAAATGCGTTTGATAACGAGGCATAAAGAGAAGTCCTTATTCCTGAATTTATGTACATTATCCTAGTCTCATAAGTTACGGTATTCTCCCTTATCAGGAATTCATATTCAATTTAATTTTGTCATCTTTCAGCCAAGAGAGCAGATAGTATTATAGTATTTTCACCACCATCGAGCTATAATCGATGTGTAGACCCCTATTGGGCAACCTATGATAAGATGGTAAGTTATATACCGAGCCTACTATGGCCGAGCGTCTATGAGCAAGCCTAGAATGGCCAAGATACAGAGCCTAGTATGGACGAGTGCCTATGAGCGAGCCTACTACGACAGAGCAGTTACACATACCGAGCCATATAAGGATGGACAACTATTTTACTTACTATATTGAGAGAGTTGAGTCAGTATCAGTAGGTAAACATATCTTCAGATTATCTTTGACTCCCAGTTACTTTTAGTTATTATATTATCAGTTTAGTTTCAGCTTTCAGTTATTCTATTGCCTTACATACTCAGTACATTATTGCTTACTGACATACCTTTTGTCAGGGACGCTGTATTGTTTGCCTGCATGTCCTGATAGACAGTTGGATAGACCTTCCAAGCAGACAAAGCCAAACATCAGCTTGGTTGGTAAGCTTCACCTCCTCGGAGTTACCAGGTCTAGACCTTGGAGTCCATTATATATATAGGTTTGATGGGTAGGCTGAGGCCTTGTCCAGACCATGGTACAGTTCAGCTATCGCAAGAGGCTTGTAGATGAGTCTTGTATATTTTGTATATCAGTAGATGTTCATGGCGGCCTCATCAGTCTGCACAGTTTTTTATATATATATATTGGGTACGTTTACCCCTCAGATGAGAGAGACGATATTTTCAGATAATTCAGAATATGGCCTCACCGGCCTAAGTTGAGGATTACCCCTCCAGAGTTCACAGTTATAGAGTGGTACGCTCGGGCCGAGTGTGGCACCGGGTGCCAGCCACACCTCTTCAAGTTTGGGGCATGACAAACTTGGCATAAGAGCAGTTGTATCCTAGGGAGTCTACAAGCCGTGTCTAGTAGAGTTTTGTTTATCGGCAACAAGGCATTTAGGACTGTCACTCTTTCTTCTTACTCTAGATCGTGTGGTAGAGCTCAGTTGTAAAATTCAAACTCCTAACTTTTATTTTATTCGTAATACAATGATACCTATATCCGGAAAGACAGTTGGTAAGAGATTGAATATAGTTGTAGAAGATTTGAGTCAGAAGAATATGGTAAGTTCAATGTGATTACCAAAACAAAATTTTAGACCTCCGGAGTAAGAGAAATCAGCATGGACTAGTGAACAAGATAAACTAAACATCAATTAGGGATCGAATGATGTGATAATAGTCGACATCAAGAGAATTTCAAAGACCACATTCCAGCAATAATAAAATGGACAACAAAAGAATAACCTTTAAAGTTCATTCAGGAAGATGCTCTGCCAAAGCAAAAACTTCGAGAAAAGTTAAGCTTAAGGGATTAAGTGTGCCAGTTACACTAGGTGTCACCCTCGTGCGTAAGGAATTCATTTATCCCTGGTAGAGAAGGGTTACCACAAAGCGAGTAAGAGTCAGTAAAGACGTGAAAAGATGCTAAAGATGAAGACGTAAACCATATATAGGTAAATCTTCATAGCATTAAATGTTAGTACTCCCCTAAAGAGGGGAATATGGTGTGATATGGTAGTAAGTCGGAGTTATGTAGTTCATGTAACTATGGAATACTAAAGAAAGAATGCGGTTAAAGGGCGAAAGGAATGAGATTACATTTATTCATATCCTATAGATATGTTACGACTCCAAAAAATTATTCAAGCATGATGTAGGGAGAGGCAGTAAGGGTTCCCACACCAGATGTTATTGATAAATAAGTGCAAATGAAAAATCGATACAATATGAGCCAATGCAAAAGATAAGTTAAGACAAAAGACATAATCCAAGAGAGGTTACGTAGAACATAAATATAAGCATGGAGTGACTAGTAGTTAGTAGTTGATTCAGGAAGAGCTTAGTTATGGCTAGACAAGAGGTCTCAGATAAATCAGTAGATCATGCAAATTAAATATAGTAAAACCCAACATAGGAAATTCAGTCTCGCGGATACGACATTCTAATCCTCAAGAAATATTCAGATAGGAGTTGGGGTAGTAGAAGGTACAATATAAGTGTTACAAAAATAAAAGAGAGTGCAACTAGGGAGACAGTCGAAATTTCAATTCAGAAGCAACCCTACGAGCACAAGGGTGTGGAGATAAGTAACTAAGGATAATGATAGGCAAGTAAGAACATCAGAAATTCTGTAGGGTATACAATGTAATAAGCTCGCAGCTTTACAAGAGTCAGAGGGTCTTGCCTAAGCACTGCAACGAAATAGTAGCTGAGAAAATAAAGAAGAAGGCTTCAAGCTAAGCATAGTGACCTAAAGAGGAAATGATCTTATAACAACAGCCTTAGTACAACATTGTATACACTCCATAAGAAAGTGGTACCTATCGTGGCTAATGAACGGGAAAATAAAAAGTAATATTCGAGATCATATGGATTGCACGAAATTCCAATAGCTGTGGGCACTAAGATAAGCCAAGTACTCATGCAACAAGTGACAGAACGACCAGGAAAAGTAATTGCTTACTTTTCAAAGAATGTTGAGAAGGCAATAATGGAATTATTCAATCAATGACCCAAAGTTAGTTACATTACGAACACACTAAATGTTTCGGAGTATTATCCATGCAGCATATATGTTGACATTCCTACAGTTATAGGAGACTCTGGTATAAGTTAAAAGAAAGAATTGAGTCTACCTTATAGACAAAGGCTTGAATTGTTAGAAGATAATATTATGGATGTTCCATAGCATCCACCAAAGGAGAAAGTAATAACTAATACCCTGAGCCACAGATCGGAAGATAACATAAACATACTTAAAGTCTGAGAGAGAAGAGAAAACTAAAGAGTTACATCAGCTAAGTAAATTAGGATTCTTATTATTAGACCCAGATAAATATAGAAATCGTGATTCAAAATACTGAAAAATCACTCTTAATATCATAGGTACACGAGAGATAGTACATCAGCCATATTCTATAGCGGCTCTACGATAAAGCTAGTTAAAAAAGTGCCAGCCTCATAAGGAGTAAGTACTAAGCTCTCACTGGATTGTATATGCACTAAAGGTGCAAGTATTATAATAAATCTTTAAGGTGTGGATGTGAATTCCACCAATGTGGAAGGGAGGTTATGAAAGCCACAGAAGATACGATACGAGATTTAAAGGTAAAAAGGTAAAAGTAAAGGAAGTACGAGATATTCAAGTGTAGAAGGTTATGAATAGTCGAGACATCAGATAGAGGGCTAGAAGCGTCGTGATTCAACATCCAGAAATGATAGTGGTGTCGTCAGTAGCATATATTCCACCCAATGGTTTCCAAGTACCGAGAGGTCTAGTTAAGAGAGTAAAGAAGAGTTAGAGACGATGTGATGTCTCGCTCGAGGTTACAGAATATCATAAAGAAATCTGTGGTGCTATCAAGTTAAAGGAAGGTTACAAGTAGTATAAATATATATGTGTAGGTCGCAAGCTAAAGTATGGAAAAGCGATAATGTTTTAGATAGATGGGAGTAAGGATAAGAAAAGGTAAGTGAGAAGGTGACGAGAATAGGTAAGCCCTCGGGAATAAACACATCAAAACAATAGAGTTGATGGTTTCTGGGGATGCCACCCGATAGAGATATTGACTTTTGTATTGATTTGACTCCGGGCACTCAGTTCATTTCTGTTTTGCCATATCGTATGGCCCCTCCAGAGTTGAAAGAATTGAAGGAGTAGTTGCAAACCTTGCTTGATAAGGGCTTCATTAGACCTAGTATCTCTCCCTGGGGTGTGCTTGTGTTGTTTGTGAAGAAGAAGGATGAATCGATGAGGATGTGCATAAATTATCTGCAGTTGAACAAAGTCACCATCAAGAACAATTATCCATTGCCAAGGATTGATGACTTATTTGATCAGCTTCAGGGTGCCAAGGTTTTTTCAAAGGTCGATTTGAGGTCAGGCTACCATCAGTTGAGGATTAGGGCATCCGATGTCCCTAAGATAGTTTTTCGGACTCGGTATGGGCATTATGAGTTTCTAATAATGTCATTTGGGCTGACGAATGCCACAGAAACATTTATGGATTTGATGAGCTAGGTGTTCAAGATTCCTTTGTTATTGTGTTTATTGATGATATCTTGATCTACTCCCGCAGCCGAGAGGAGCATGAGTAGCACCTTCGGATCGTTCTTCAGACTTTGAGAGATAGCCAGTTATATGTTATGTTTTCAAATTCTAGTTTTGGTTAAGCTCAATCACCTTATTGGGGTGTGTTGTATCAACAGAGGGTACTCAGGTGGATCCTAAGAAGATTGAGGCAGTCAAGAACTGGCCTAGACCCACATTAGCTATAGAGATCCAGAGTTTCTTGGGATTGGCGGGTTATTACCATCGTTTTGTTGAGGGGTTCTCGTCTATAGCAGCCCTGTTGACTAGGTTAACCTAGAAGGGTACCCCATTTAGATGGTCAAACGAGTGTGAGGCGAGCTTTCAGAAGCTCAAGACTGCTTTGACTACGACACCAATGTTGGTGTTGCCAACAGGTTCACGGCCTTATACAGTATATTGTGATGTATCTCGTATTGGACTTGGTGCGTTATTGGTGCAGGAGGGCAAGGTAATTGCATATGCTTCACCTCAGTTGAAGGTTCATGGGAAGAATTATCCTGTCCATGACTTA